>NC_060244.1:14430457-14730457 GCF_021155785.1 Neodiprion fabricii
ATCCATTGAGCACGATCTTTTCGAAGAAGCAGAAGGGATATTGTACGGACCTGGCATCGCTGATTGACCGTAAGTAAACGATTTACCTAAAATTTCCTCACTTGAAACTTTGAACGCGTTTTTCTCGAAACAGCATTTTTCAAAACGGTGTCCAACTTGGAGGGCAGAGTTTTAAAGCTATCGAGTTGAATTTTTTACACAATATTCTTAACGTCATTGTTTATCGTGCTATGGAAGCTTTTTTTTTTTTTGACATCTTCCTATTTTTTTGTAAAAAAAACTGCCAAAAAAAATGCTAAAATCGATACTTTAAATTAAAATCGATACTGGAACGCTTAAGGGAGCTTTCCAGTGTGACAGCCCGAAAAATCGCTGTTTTTCGCGATTTTTTTTTTTGAAGAAGAAATAATCTAATCGGTCTGGTTTTTTTTTGTATATTAATTGGGTATTGAAGAATACAAAACAATTTTTTAAAGATCGATTTATTTATTAATTAATATCTATAAAAATGATGAAACAATTGTTGCAGAAAATGCACTTGGATGTGGTGTCCACGTTGGGGGTCATAATTTTAATCTGAAACAAAAAACACAAAAAGATTATTGATCGGTATATAATTGGCTTTCGTGCTATGGAGGCTTTTTTCTTTTCTTTTTTTTTTTGCAAAAATGGCGCCGGTTTGAACAAAAAGTATCGATTTTAGCATTTTTTTTGGCAGTTTTTTTTACAAAAAAATAGGAAGATGTCAAAAAAAAAAAAAGCTTCCATAGCACGATAAACAATGACGTTAAGAATATTGTGTAAAAAATTCAACTCGATAGCTTTAAAACTCTGCCCTCCAAGTTGGACACCGTTTTGAAAAATGCTGTTTCGAGAAAAACGCGTTCAAAGTTTCAAGTGAGGAAATTTTAGGTAAATCGTTTACTTACGGTCAATCAGCGATGCCAGGTCCGTACAATATCCCTTCTGCTTCTTCGAAAAGATCGTGCTCAATGGATTGATCAGTCCGACGAGCTGTCCTCGCCTCTTTGCTATCCAGGGACGCCCGGCGGTTTGCTTGGATGATGCGCGCATTCTTGTACTTAGCGGCGAAATCTGCGGCGCTCGGCCCTATCGTGCATCCCGTCGTCTCCAAAATTTTTAAAATTGGGTCGTAACCTTCATTGAAGGTGCACACAGCACACTGCGTAGCGATTTCTACTATCTGCTTGCCGCAGAATACGTGCTTTGGGGCTAGTTGCCACACACAGTGATTGATTGATTTTCAAGAATTTAGCACGCCATCCGCTTTTTTTTTGAAAATTGAGTGCGACAAAAAAATAAGTCGCGCGACTAATTTACGGCTAATTAACGGAAAATTATGCAATAGTCCGAATTCACATTTTCGACAATTGGCGAGCCAAGTTCATGTACGTGCAGGTAGGAACGAGACAATAGAAATAACAGTCGCACGGGCAGACGGCCGACGCGGCAGCTGTAGCGCTCCGTTGCCTTCTTCCAAAAAATGCTGTACAGTAACCGAAATAATCTGAATTTCGGCATGAAAATTTCAGGGAATATTCGGAAGAGTGTATACTATTCGATAAAGCAAAAAAAAAATCGATTTTTTGAAAATTTTACACTGGAAAGCTCCCTTAAGCTTCCTAATAAAATTTTAACCTAACGTTTATCAATTATAGTTTACTAATTACACGCTTTTATTTACAAAAGTTTACATTGTCTATTCCTTACAACCCTTCTATCTCATAAACAATTAAAGTAGTGTATATATGCCGGTTCTAACTCAAAGATGGCGGCGCTCCCCCCTAGTTCCCCCCTAGTTCCCCCCTAGCTCCCCCCTAGCCCCCCCCCCCCCGACCCACGGCGCACCCGCTCTCACCCCCCCCCCCCTCGCGACTCGCGGCGCACCCCCCCCCCCGGTCATTTTCGACGACTATTTCCATAGGATTTGACACACACGCGCGCACGCACACACACACACACACACACACACACACACACACACACACACACTAAATAATTCCTGTCGAGACTTGTTTGGCGCCGGAAAGCCGCACATAAATCAGATAGGGTAAAAACTTGCTAGATCTATTGAAAAAATTCCAGGAAATTGCTCTTTGAGATAGTGCCGACAATGCACTTAAACCGAACTGGGATAGTGGGGGAGTGGCCCCCATAAAAATTCCTCGCACAATATGCGTGTCGAGACTTGTCCAATGGAAAAATTGTAGTGGGGGTGGGTGGTATATGAAGCGTACGTCTATCGTGATCGTCACTCTGTTCTCATCGTATTCTCATTGTGAACTGTTCTTGCTCGTGAAATAACCTCGAAACGCGATGGATCTAGCAAAAGTTAACCACGTCAGCCGCCTGGAGAATCTGCCAACCAAGAAGATGTCGGAACTCGAAATTGGGGGAGTGTATGACGTCATCGGGTTACGACTGGTCAAAACAAAATTCGGGGTACGTGTTCTGGCGACAATCGATGGAGAATACAACGTCTTCTTACCGCCGAGAATCGCAAGAGTTCTACAAGAAGATTCCAGTCAGCTGACTGAAATGTGTAGCATGGCCGGAGAAAATCGTCTGCAAATGAAATACCTTGGTGGAGAATTCAACAAGTCCGAATTTTCATGCAGTTATGCGCCTTAAATGAACTATGCGACCCCCTCTACCTCCACAAAATTCATCCACGAGGGGGTAAAAGCAGGTGTGCTGGAGATGGAATAGTCAGTCTTCCACATACAATCCGTCAGTATATAATCGAGCGCAACATTCCGACTCCTCAACATGGCGATGATCCTAGACGTGCAATGTTTTATCGGTCATAACATGAAGTTTGTACCCAAGGAAGTCGCAGTCGTGAATGTAAACGGGTCGGGTCTGGATTACATCATTTTCAAGCCGCCCTATGATTTGGCTAGCCTACCACTTGAATGTAGAGCTACCAATGTATGGTTGACGCACAATCACCATGGAATATCATGGAACGCAGGCAACAAATCTCACGAGGATGTGACGAAGATTGTGAGAAAAATGGTTGAAAATGCGTGTTACGTATACGTCAAAGGGGCGGAGAAGAAAGCATGGCTGACGGAGATCGTCGATGGTACAACGAGGGTTATTAATATGGAAGATTTGCATATCATACCCCCTGCACTGGAAAAATTGAGGTATATGGAAGCGGCATCGTGGCACGACGCGAACCATGGATACTCTCCAGCGAATAACCTCCAGCAAGCAGCAGCGCCAGGCTCAATTTGGTATGATGACAACTCTGAATACATCCCGGCATACAATTGCGCGTTTGAAAATGTGCAGCGACTAAGGAGTTGGTATTCGAAGGAGTGTACCAGCTCCCTCGAGAAATCCTTCCGTCTGTACAAAGAATTGGATGGTTTAAGGGGAATGATGTCCGAGGATATAGCTTTTTTACCAAAAGAATTTATCTGCACGTTCGCATCAAACTCCATCAATGATGTGTGGGATAAACTACCAGAGAATATGAAAATGGACCACGCCGTCGCAAGGTTCCGCAGATGTAGCATACATTATACACCAGGACCCGATGGCGATATCGTGGATGGACCGAATCCTCTAATTAAAGACTGTTTAGCTTGCAATCGTGTGTATAGATAATATGGACAATATTTACCAAAATAACAATAGAATTTATTATGATATATACAAATATATTCGCGTTTATATGTAGAATATTCGATAGAATTAATGTCAATTATATCATAGCTTATACATAGAATTAAAAAAAATATATTCGCGTTTATATGTAGAATATTCGATAGAATTAATGTCAATTATATCATAGCTTATACATAGAATTAAAAAAATTTACTATTCGATAAAATTATAATCTAGAAATAGGATACATTACAAATATATATCTTTATAACTTTTACCCATTCTCCTCATACAAAATGTAAATGTTATGAATTTTTACTTGTGAAAAAATATATAATCAATAATTATGAATTTTGCGTGGTTTATTCCTCGAAATCATCCATAAAATCATTATCGCTATCCTGCTCGTTAACATTATCATCATCATCGCTATTTTCATCATCTATAATTATTACAATAGTTTCATTCGCCCATTTTTCTACAATTATTTGCATACATATATCACCGTAATTTATATAGTATTGGCTGTTTGGTCTCACTCGAGCAGCTCGCGCATCCTCAACGAGTTCCCGAAGCTCCTCCAACGAGAACTCGCGTGTTGCTTCGGAAAAGCCTATAATTATCTCTTCCTCAGCCTCCTCATCCTCGCCCCAATCAATGCTCGACCACTCGTCGTTATCATCACTCGAATGAGATGACATTCTTTCCAAAATTGATTCGCGATGAAAAATCTGTAAAAAGAGCAAGCCGAAATAGAAAAGTTGATGCTGCTGCACTCATCATTTATATGCATGATAAATCTCCAATTCAAAAAAAGTTTCCACCTATTCAAAATGAGTGATACGGAGAAGGTGTGGAAGATACTAGAATTTTATTTTAATGTGGTGCTACTCACCAATCCTCATCCGAAAAATATCCATCATCGTCAGCCCTATCTATGTCTCCCAGGATTTCGCGGATTTCATCAATCTGATCCAGAAGTAAAGCGAATTGAAAGCGTGCGTCATTATCATCACCGCCATTCCAAACATCCTCCACCTCTGCTTCCTCCTCCCCCTCCTCCTCCCCCTCCTCCTCCCCCTCCTCCTCCTCCTCCTCCTCCTCCTCCTCATCCTCCACATCACTCGATGATGATGATGATTCGAGATGATGCTCGGGGTCGATAATTAGCCTATCAGCATCACTATCTGTCAATTCATCATCATCATCCTCCTCATAATAACCCGCCCCTCTGCATACCCGCTTATATGTGGGCGATCGTGGTGGTGAATGAGGTGGGGAGTCTGATGGCCCCCTTTTCTGTCCGTTCATATTTTTTCGATATGATTCTAAAATTTTTCCAGAATTTTTATGGATACGATGATAGGGAATACAGAAAAGTTAAAACAAATCGAAAAAAACTTTTGTTAACATACTAATCAAATGCGATAATCATTACGGAATTCAAATCAACATTCACAGTATCGTAAGAGGATTGGCGTAGCACCATATACATATATATGTGTATTCTATAAAGTACTCACAAAAAATATAAACTCGTTGAAGTCTTGAGATTTTTCCAATGAACACCGATTTTTTTCTTTGTCACAGCTCACTTTATCAAAAACGTCTGTTTTGACACGAAGGATTTTTCAAAATTACTAGAGAAGTTTTCAAACCACTGTTCGAATAAATACTAAAGGACTCGCACCCGCCCCCCACCGAGCAAAACCCAGCCGGCCAATCATTCGTAGAGCACGCATCACGTGACATAGGGACGAAAGAGTGACGCGGGGGAGGCGATATAAGCTAGGAGAAAATTTTCTCAAGAGCTCGCCAGCTTTCCATTGCATACCCCACGCTAATATGGTTGGGGATGTGCAGGCTCGAACTTGCTCGCTATCAAGAGTCGTAAAACCCCAAAACTGCATGTGCACATACCATCCGGTGAAGATCGGGCAAGATAAGATTTTTCTGACACCAAACACTGTTCACCACTCGCTTTTCGTTGACCGATTTTTCCCACCACATGGCTCACGCTGCTTAACGACTCATAAAACCCAAAAATTTAGGGATGGTGGGAGGGGGACTGCGGACCCCGTCGCCTCTGACGCTATTTTTTACATGAATTTCATCTTCTCTGCAGAGTCGGGAGGGTGATGAAAAGCGGGCACGATAAGATTTTTCTAACACCAAACACTGTTCGCCACTCGCTTTTCGTTGACCGATTTTTCGACGAAAGAGTAACGCGGGGGAGGCGGTATAAGCTAGGAGAAAATTTTCTCAAGAGCTCGCCAGCTTTCCATTGCATACCCCACGCTAATATGGTTGGGGATGTGCAGGCTCGAACTTGCTCGCTATCAAGAGTCGTAAAACCCCAAAACTGCATGTGCACATACCATCCGGTGAAGAGCGGGCAAGATAAGATTTTTCTGACACCAAACACTGTTCGCCACTCGCTTTTCGTTGACCGATTTTTTTTCCACCACATGGCTCACGCTGCTTAACGACTCATAAAACCCAAAAATTTAGGGATGGCCGGAGGGGGACTGCGGACCCCGTCGCCTCTGACCTCATTTTTTACATGAATTTCATCTTCTCTGCAGAGCCGGGAGAGCAATAAAACTCAAAAATTTAGGGATGGCCGGTCGGATAAAGGGTGGGCCCAGTCGGCTCTGACGTCATTTTTCCCCTCCGAGATGCGCAGAACGCAGTGCGCACCACATCTCTGACGTCATTTTACTCTCCGATATGCGCAGAACGCAGTGCGCACCGCATCTCTGACGTCATTTTACTCTCCGATATGCGCAGAACGCAGTGCGCATCGCATCTCTGACGTCATTTTACCCTCTGATATGCGCAGAACGCAGTGCGCACAGTTCCCAAAGTCTATATACATATAAGCTCAAACATCCGATGCAGACTCGTCAGTCTTACACGATACGTGCAAGTCAAAAAAGTTATACAAAGTTCAGCTTATATCAACGTCGAAGTCATGGTAGTCGAAACGTATATGGGACTTGCGGAGCAGATGGAGAGGACGTACAATTTGCTGAGAGAGCAACCACCCGGAGAAGAGAGTGACGCCATCATCAATCATTGGACTGATATTGGAATTGCGAATATCCAAGTTCTGCGCGATATTTCCATACAACGAGGAACAACCGTTGGTGCGAAAATACGGATCCAACATACGATCGCACTCCTGCAATCTTGGGTGACGAAGATCAAGCAGTTGCAGCAGCGCACAGTGGTGACGGGTGGAAATATCGGTACTCCTGCGGGTGTACAATGGGACGACGTGGATAGCGCTTTTGCCAGCCGAATCAGAACGGGGGTTGTCACAAATCTCCGTCATAAAAATTTGGACGCCTTTCTGGACGATGTGCAGCGCGTCGTCACCGAGAAGTTGGAGCTGATACTGCGCGAGGAGGGAAATGTGAAGGTTAACATCATATTATCATGCAAATTCGAAAATGCCAAGCACGAAGAGATCTCCACTGAAGTTAAGAGTTTCAACACCTCCAACGTGGCGGTTCTCCTCCCATCAAGCGATATAAATTGTTGGTTTATACGTGCGCGGGATGATCTGCAGTCAAAGGTGGAAGATTTCGAGCAACGCGATTCCGGCTGGAGTATGATTGAGATCCTTAACCTCACTGTAAATATCAATCGCTATCAGCCTCTCGCCGCCGGGGCTTCAACATTCGTCGAGCTGCCCCAAGACATTCAACGGAAGAGAGCGGTGGTGAACGTGAGGAACGAGGACGAAAGATGCCTTCTCTGGTCCGTCATAGCAGCCCTCCACCCGGTCAAGATCAACGCCGATAGGACTAGCCGTTATCATCGATATATTTCCGAGTTGGACTGTACAGGTATCAAATTCCCTGCTACTCTACATGATGTGAAAAAGCTTGAGAGATTAAATAATTTGCGCATCAATGTATATGGAATAGAATCTCAAACTTTTTCGCATCATGCAAAATCAAATAAAAGCGTCATCGTGCCAATTTATTTGAGTAAAAATTTGCATAGCGTAAACACTGACACGATCCATCTTCTAATGGTTGAGAGTAATCCGGAAGACGATATGACTGGCGAGTTTGCACCGAGATTCCATTTTGCTTGGATTAAAGATCTTTCCCGATTGGTGAGCAAACAATTGTCCGTTCATGAACACAAAATGTTTTTATGTGACAATTGTTTGTGCCACTTTAGCGTAAAACATGCCTACGACAATCATCGACAAGATTGTATTACGCTAAATAAAGTACGCATGGAGTTTCCCAAGTGTAGAGATTTAGTATTTTCCAATTTTCAAAACAAAGGCACCGTTCCATTTGTCGTATACGCCGATCTCGAATGTATATTAATCCCTGAACCTGTGGATGAATTTGAAACTCGTAAGACTTGTGAAATTCAAAAGCATATCCCGCACAGTGTAGCGTACTATGTACATTGCGCGTACGATGAGACTTTATCGGAGTTTCACGGTAAACGCGGTGTCGATTGCATAGATTGGTTTATGAAACAGCTTGAAGATTTATCAATTCAAGTAGAGTCACGCATCAAAAACATAATTCCGATGGAGTCTCTTACCCAAGTGCAACGCGATCGTCACATGCACGCAAAGAATTTATTATATTTGTGAAAAACCGTTTACCCCTGAGGAGAAAAAGTGTTACGATCACTGTCACTTCACGGGTAAATATCGTGGTCCTGCTCATAATCGGTGTAATTTGAATTTCAGAGAGTCGCACACAATTCCAATAGTTTTCCACTATTTGTCCGGTTACGATTCTCACTTTTGAATAAAATCTCTCGCGTCAACTTTTCCCGGTAAAATTACACTGCTACCCATAAATAAGGAAAAATACATATCCTTCACGAAACGCGTCGATGGAACAATGATGCACTTGAGATTCATCGATCCGTTTCGATTTATGGCTAGCAGTATCGATAAACTTTCCAAATATTTGACCGATACCGATAAACGCATAACACGTAAATTTTATAATAACCCGACTCAGTTCAGTTTGATGACCCGCAAAGGCGTTTTTCCCTATGAATACGTCGATTGTTGGGGGAAACTCGATGAACCGCGATTACCTGCAAAGAAGCATTTCTACTCGCACCTCTGCGATGCAAATATTTCAGACACCGATTACGAGCACGCGAAAACTGTTTGGAGGGAATTCCATTTAGAGTCATTGGGGGGCTACTCAGATTTATATTTAAAGACCGATGTTCTTTTGCTTGCCGATATTTTCGAAAATTTCCGCGCTAGCTGCTTCAAAACATACAATTTAGATCCGTTGCACTACTACACTGCACCGGGGCTTGCTTTTGACGCGATGCTCAAGCATACTAATGTAAATTTGCAACTTTTAGACAACCCTGAAATGGTATTATTTATTGAAAGAGCCATTCGAGGCGGCGTAGCGCAATGTTCTAATCGACACGCTCGGGCCAATAATAGATTCATGGGAATAGATTTTGATCCAAACAAAGCGGAATCGTATCTCATGTATTTTGACGTGAATAACCTGTACGGCGCAGCTATGAGCGTGCATTTACCAATCGGTTCGTTCGAGTGGGAGTATCAGCACATCGATATAACGAACCATCCGGACGATTCACCGATCGGCTACTTTCTGGAGGTAGATTTGGACTACCCTGTAGAACTCCACGGGGATCACAAAGACTTACCTCTTTGTCCCGAACATTTTACTCCTCCAGGTAGTAAAAATGCCAAACTCGCGACCACCCTTCACCCCAAAACAAAGTATATATTGCACTATAGAAATTTGAAACAGTGTTTGAGTTTAGGATTGAAATTAACGAAAGTGCATAGAATTTTGAAGTTTGCGCAATCTCCATGGCTCGAGCCTTACATCACGCTCAATACAGACATGCGTAAGCAATCTAGGAATGAATTTGAGAAAAACTTTTACAAACTCATGAATAACGCTGTGTTCGGCAAGACTATGGAGAATGTGCGAAATCATAAAGATGTTAAATTGGTTACAAAATGGGAGGGAAAAGGTGGCGCGAGAACGCTTATTGCCCGAGCAAACTTTCACAGCTGCACCGTATTTGACACTGATATGGTTATCATTGAAATGAATCGTGTCAAAGTTCACTTCGCCAAACCTATTTACGTCGGCGCATCAATTCTAGATCTGTCAAAAATCTTTCTCTACGACTTCCACTATAATTATATTAAAACCAACTTTTCGAATAAACAGGCTAAATTGATGTATACCGACACAGACAGCCTTATTTATCAATTCAATGTGCCTAATATCTACGATATCATCAAACGTGATGTAGATACAATGTTTGACACCTCTGACTATCCGCCTGACAATGTGTATGGTATTCCCCTTAAAAACAAAAAACAACTAGGGCTAATGAAGGATGAAAATAATGGTAAAATTATGACAGAGTTTGTGGGACTGCGAGCAAAGCTGTACACATTCACTACGATGGGTGAGGATGGGGAAAAATATGACAGTGGCGTAAAAGTGAGTAAGCGTGCCAAGGGTGTAAGAAATTCATCGATAAATAGCATCACGTTTGATGATTATAAGCGCTGTCTGACGGCTTATCGAGAGTTGACTCTTCCACAGTGTTTAATACGCAGCAAAAAACACGAAGTAAGCACGATCGTACAAAAAAAATTGGCACTGAGTTGGCAGGATGACAAGCGGCAATTGATACCTGGACAGACTGACACCGTACCTTGGGGGTTTGTCCCAGCCCCCCAATAGCTATAGGATAAACTGTAGACATAGAATTGATGTAAATGCGAATTCATATACTCAACAATTGTTTATTTATTTATTATTGATATATCAAGCAATTATTCATATTTATTCGCTTACCACGAGAAAAGTTTTCAGAAAATGAAAAAAAATTTTCAGGAAACGAAAAAAACTTTTCAGAAAATGAAAAAAACTTTTCAGAAAACGAAAAAAAGTTTTCTGAAAATGAAAAAAAGTTTTCAGAAAACTTTTTTCCCATTTGATTAACACGTAAAAAAAGTTTTCAGAAAATGAAAAAAAGTTTTCTGAAAACGAAAAAAAGTTTCCAGAAAATGAAAAAACGTTTTCAGAAAACGAAAAAAAGTTTTCAGAAAATGAAAAAAAGTTTTCCAAAAAATAAAATGTGTAATAATCGTATGGCAAAAATTGCATATTATCATTATTATTATCACTATTATTTTCATTATTATTATTATTATTATTTTCGTAGTACAGAGTATGGCACATGTACGCACAAGGGAGATAAAATGTGGAAATATTTGTATATTCAAAATCTTTTATTGTAATTCGGAAAATACATACAAATTATGTTACATGTCTGTTTTATTTATCCAACTATTGTGCGAACTATCAAAACCCAACCACTTCACATAGAACAGATTCCCCCGCTTGCGTAATACTTTCTCCACAAGGTAGCCGTTGGGATATTTCACTTTGGCGAGCTCTTCCTCGTAGAAGCCCCCCTCGATGGGATGATCTTGATAATCGGTAAGTTTGTAGGTGGGTGGATTGGTATTTTTCACCTCACTCACGGTGAATATTTCAGTCGTCCAATTGGGTGTATAGCCTTTTTCAAATACATTCTTGTACTTGCTGATTCGAACTCGATCGCCTACACTGAATTTCCGCGCTCGATCGCTTCGTTTGATTTGCCGAGGCTTGTACACGCTACGATACAGCTGTTTTTCATTCTCCGTGCTAACATCCACCGGTTTCATCTGAATCGTGCGATGTTTGGTGTTGTTGTAGGACTTCATTAAATCATCCAAAATATTAATCCACTCGTACGATCCTTCGAGAGTAAACCGCTTCCACATTTTATTCTTCAATGTTCGATTGAAACGTTCGCATATCGACGCCTTTAAGTTGCTAAATGTCGAATACATGTTGATATTGTGATGCTTCACGAGGGCTTTGAATTCGCTGTTGTAAAACTCCTTGCCTCGATCAACGTGCAGATGTGCAGGTATACGACTTTGGATCAGTACAGATTTCATAGCAGCGGCAACATCTTTCCCACTCTTGGACTTTATCGGCACCGCCCACGCGTACTTGGAAAATATATCGATGATTGTTAGTAGGTATTTGTATCCCTTGTTGCACGAGCTGTATGCGGTCATATCGACGAGATCAGCTTGCCAGGTCTCATCCAGTTTGCGTACATCTACGAATCGGCGCGGATAGTTGCGTCGAGCCTGTCTGTGAAGTTCGGCAGCTATGGCAGTTTTCATTGTTCCCAACTCTTCACCTATCAATTTTTCGAATTGCTGTCCAACCACTCTGGTTCCTCAATCGATACTAATTCCCTGCTGGTCTGTCCCAACGTTGGTGTTGCCTGCTCCCCAATATGTTTGATGCGATTCAACGTATTTTCAATGATTTTGTTATTTATGCGTAGCTGTTTCAACTCCTCGTTGTGATTATGTGCGAAACTCTCAAAATTTGATTGAAAAGTATCCACAATATCCACAGCCATAGACTGTAAAGCGGTATTGAGAACTTTTAAGGAAACGGCGTCGGTGGAGTGCTGCGGATCAGCTATGTTACACAATCGTTTACCGTCCAAATCATACTGATTGTCGCTGGTGATTTTGAATCCAACACCCGGAGGCCCTCGAATAAATTTTTTGCCCCCACCACGCTCCGAGTGTCGCCCGAATATGTCTATGCTCATCACTGGACGGTCGCTGAACAAATGATGATTGTGTGCTTACACGCCGCTAATAAACGATTCCAGCCTCACGCAACTCCTCAATAATGGAGACTATTTCGTTGGAATGGCTGGTATTGCCTGCAGCCTGTGACGCCACAAGCAGCCGGAGACGATCTACAATTTCATTTGGATCATCCCAGTAGACGTAATCGACATCTTGCCCCTCCTTTCGCGCAATCTTATAGTCGGGTAAGCCTTTACCTGATTTTTTCGGCGAGCCAACGTGTTGTGCAATGAAATTTCTATACTTTGCACTTTTTAAATCATCTCGAAGACTTCCATCGGCTTGGTAACGTTTTCGATGCGCATTTGTCATCGTTACAATTTTTATATAATTATTCTTGTCCGCGTCATTTACAAGCGATGCATCGGGTGATTTTTTAAACAGTAATTCGAGTAATCCAGGTGTTCTCTCATAACTTTTATTCCCCACATTGACCAGATTATCAGTGAAATTGATCGGTGTATCGCCAATCATCATACCGCTTGTCAACTTTCGAACGCCGTATGTGGTATCCAAATCCCTCTTTTCACTTGAGCTGAACATTTTCAAATATTGTGCTGTGGAATCCGTTGTTTTCTTCACCGGTGTACTTGTAGTAGAAATTTCACCAAACTTCAGTGTTTTATCATTTGCATCCATGAAATTCCCCACATCCATATCCTCATCCTCCTTATCATCATCATCATCCCCGGCACTCTCGTCATCTTTTTCCTCTTCTTTTTTCATTGTCACATCCGGTAGTTCCGTTTTAATTTCACGTTCAATATGCTGCTGCTGCAGCTTTGAAGTATCCACCAATTTTTGCAACGGTGTTACTAAAGGCTTGAATACCTCCCCCATAACCTGTTCGGTCGTGTCCTTGTCCAACTTGAGCATCTTATGCTTCAGCCGTATGACATCGGATGCTTTTGATATTTCACTCAATGTATCGCTATGCTTACGAATCTTGGCACTCTCCATGTTGCAGGCTCGATTGTTGCAACGAAACTGTGCAAGTTTATGTTAGTTTATGCTTATAAAGCAGTCAAACCCCTTCCTATATCGCCCCCCATTGATTTCGCTATCCTTGTCAATTACGGTAAAACTGTAATTGCCATCATTCCAGCATGCCGAGCACAAGTCTTTAAATTGCTGATACGTCATGTCCGTGTTCACATGATCGTTGTAGATATGTTTCAGATTCATATCATCCTACCGAAATAGCACCAATAAGTTTGCATTGTCACGCACTAGATGTTTTGGAATGCGCGCGTACGTTTGACTTAGATAAAAGCTATCGATATCGCAATGCCTGCCCATGCTGAAGTATGCTCTGATATTATCCTGCTTTTCACAAGCCACATCGTCGAAAATCATAATAGAGTTGGGGCGAGCATCTTCCGGTTTTACAACCTCATCGTTCTCGTGAAACGGGAAATAACCCACTCCCTGCACAGGTTCTAGTAACTTTTGCAAAAATTGATACTTTGGTTGGATGAGAGATTTCGAATAGACATAGACATTTTCGAATCGCAATCCATTGCTGTGGGTGATGAGTGCGAGAAGAGCGTTAGTTTTACCGCAATTGGATGGTCCGCAAAAAATTGCTCTCACGGTATTTGGCAGCAATTTTCCATGTCGTTTTTCTATCTTCCTCTTACCACGTCGAACCATTTTATCGAAATTTGCGATAGGTAGTTTATCGGGCTGATCTTGAAATCTCATGATGCTTCGTTAGCATGACAACGAAAACTGAGATGACGGTATATAAATTCCGCCTTTTATAGAAGTCACGTTAGTTGTTGCCTGACTATGAGGATGTGCACACGGAAAAAACGCGGTGGTGGTTTGTTAAATAAAATCATCAATCATCTTCCAGTTGAATTGCATGTGCCAGGGTATCAGTACTGCGGACCTGGAACGAAATTGGCCAAGAGGTTGGCTCGTGGAGATTTGGGGATCAATCCGCTGGATGCCGCGTGTAAAGACCACGACATTGCATACGCAAAGAATCGCGATACCGCAGCGAGAAATCTTGCCGACAAAACGCTCGCTGAGAAGGCGTGGAATCGCGTCTTGGCCAAGGACGCTAGTGTGGGTGAAAAGGCGGTAGCCTGGGGAGTCACCAACACCATGAAAGCTAAATCTAAACTCGGAATGGGCTTAGCTGCAAAGCGGCCGAAACTTGGAGTGGCTGCGAAGAAGAAATCTGGAACTGACGGAAAGAGTAAACAGCGGAAGAGAACTGTGAATCTTAAATCCATCATCACGGCAGCAAAGGTCGCCATGCGACCGGGTTATAAAGCCGTCGAGTCGGCGTTGGCGGGTGCTCGTGCGGCCGCGCGTGGGACTGGGAAGAATATTCGTATGCCTCGCGTTATACCTGTGCCTGATAAAATTGGCGGCATCCTACCGTTTCTCATTCCAATTCTGGCCGGTCTAAGCGCTACTGGGGCTCTTGCGGGTGGTGCTGCGGGTATAGCTAAAGCTGTTAACGAAGCTAGTGTCAACAAACATCAGTTGAAAGAGGCCAAACGGCACAATGCAACAATGGAGACGATTGCTTTGGGTAAGGGATTATACCTGCGACCCTACCGCAGCGGAATGGGCCTGTACTTACGCCCGGCAAAAAACTAGTAAAGCTGCCACACCGAGCTCTCACCAACATTGATTTACACAACTATGCTAAAAATATGAAAATTTCACATTTTCGAGGTGTTTTCATGCGGAATGATCTGCCGAAATCAGGACCAAAAATGCGAGAATCCGCAATTATTAATCTTGATGATAAAAACGGTCCGGGGACACATTGGGTGGCGTACAAGAAAAATGGTGACCATGTTGTGTATTTCGATAGTTTCGGTGATTTGAAACCGCCTAAGGACTTGATGAGGTATCTCGGTGTTGGCAGCGTTGAATACAATCATAAGAGGTATCAAGAATATGATACTGTGATTTGCGGCCACTTGTGTCTCAAATTTCTCAGCGAACAACTATAAAAAGACAGGTGTTACATGAGCAAGCATTAGTCATGCCGGAATCGTTGACGTTAACACTGTAAGGCACATCCTCCGTGCTGGAGGCTCAATATTTCCCCCCAATCGAGTTATCACCAGAGAAGAACTATGTTCTCGGACTCGTCGAGTTCCTGACATTCAATTCAATACCCAATATTCATGAGAGGTGTGATAAATTTTACCTGAAACGAGCAGACAACAGCAGAGAGAGTATCGCGATACCCACGGGATGCTATGAAATTGAGGATATTGAAAATTTTCTACACAAGGAGCTACCCTCCGACATCACCCTCAGTCTGACAGCTAACAACAACGAGCTGAACAGTGAAGTCACATGCAATCATGTGGTAGACTTTAAGCCCAAAGATTCGATCGGCCGATTATTGGGATTTAAGGCGGTTGAGCTATCACGAAACGTTACTCATAAATCTGAATTACCCGTAGCCATACTGAAGGTTAATACTTTACGCATTGAGTGTAGCATAACCACAGGAGCGTACATAAACGGGCGTCGAGCTCACACGATTCACGAATTTTTCCCAACCGTTCCATCCGGATATAAGATTGTCGAAGTGCCTACCAACGTCATTTACCTGCCAATCGCCGTACAGTCGATACATCATTTACAGCTGAGAATAGTCGATCAAGACGACGAGCTGATTAATTTTCGCGGCGAAACGATTACTGTACGTTTACACTTGAAATCGATCAAATAATGGGAATCGTGTTTGAGACGAGAAAGTCTGGCAAAAGTTATAAAAGTCAAACGTCATGGCCAAAAATCGTCAGTCGCCCGACACCTCTGACAACGTTTACACCGCCTACGAGACTGACACCTCTGAACGCTCGGTCTCTCCAGAGCCTAGGTCTTCGATTACGTGGAAATTTTGGAAAATAAAAATTCGTGTTCGCTGCATCCTGTGCGTGTTACCATGGAAGAAATAATAAGAATACAGAAACCTGTGGTATTCGACGAATCGATCGCGCAGTCTGAGATTCATGCTCATCAACCGTTTGCATCATCCACCTTCCAGAACAACGATGAAATCCATATTGTTGTTCAACATCAAGACTTGTGTCTACTGCCCAGTAAAAGCTCTCTACACATTTACGGAAAAATCACAAAGGATGATGGTGTGGCTGCGGTGACGGTTACGAAATTGATCAATATGGCCGTTTGTCATTTGTTCGAGGAAATTCGCTACGAGTTGAACGGTGTAGAGATTGATCGGAATAAAAATGTCGGCATCACCAGCACCATGAAGGGTTACGTATCCTTGACTCCAGGCCAGCAGTATAGTCTGGAGAATACCGGGTGGTTGAGTGGGGATAAGGACCTAACCGATGCCGCTGGAAATTTCGATGTTGTCTTGCCGTTAAATTATGTGCTAGGCTTCGCCGAAGATTATCGTCGAGTCATCGTCAACGCTAAACACGAGTTCATTCTCACACGTTCCAACACTGATTTGAATGCTGTGATTCAGAGCTCGGCGACGGAAAACTTTAAAATCACCCTGAATAAAATCGAGTGGTTGTTGCCCTACATCAAACTGGCTGATAAACCGAAAATCCAGCTACTCAACTACATCGCCAAGGATCCAGCCATATCCATGAGTTTTCGTTCTTGGGAAACGTACGTGTATCCGATGCTCCCGTCAACAACGCGGCATATATGGTCCGTCAAGACATCGACGCAGCTTGAGAAGCCGAGATATGTCATTCTAGGATTTCAAACTGCAAGGAGAAATGAGCCGCTGAAAAATGCTGGCGTATTTGATCATTGTCGGATCAGAGATGTAAAACTCTTCCTCAACTCACAGTGCTATTCGTACGGAAATATGAATATTGATATATACAATAATCAATACGCCATTCTCTATGACATGTATGTTCGGTTTCAAATGAGCTACTACAACAAAGAAGCTGAGCCTTTGCTATCGAGGCGTGAATTTATAAACCAAGCTCCCCTTATCGTCATCGATTGCTCCAAGCAGAACGAAACATTGAAAACTGGACCTGTGGACATTCGATTGGAATTTGACTCTAGCACTACGTTCCCACCACACACTTCTGCCTACTGCATGATCTTGCATGATCGCATTGTTGAATATAATCCGATCAGTGGTACTGTTAAAAAATTGGTTTAAGTCAATTTTGGAATAACAATATGTTTAATTAATATGGATATTGAAAATAATATGTATAATTTTACTCGTTAAAATTTAGAATAAGATAATTGAGAATACAATAAGAAAACTAAATGTAATTGGTGTTAAATAAAAAAATTTTTAAAGCATTCAAAACGTCATTTTAAACCTTCCTTCAGGGGTCATTTCCTGGAATTTTTTCAATAGATCTAGCGGGTTCTTGCCTTATCTGATTTATGTGCGGCTTTCCGGCGCCAAACAAGTCTCGACAGGAATTATTTAGTGTGTGTGTGTGTGTGTGTGTGTGTGTGTGTGTGCGCGCGTGTGTGTCAAATCCTATGGAAATAGTCGCCGAAAATGACCGGGGGGGGGGGGGGGTGCGCCGCGAGTCGCGAGGGGGGGGGGGGTGAGAGCGGGTCCGCCGTGGGTCGGGGGGGGGGGGGGGCTAGGGGGGAGCTAGGGGGGAACTAGGGGGGAACTAGGGGGGAGCGCCGCCATCTTTGAGTTAGAACCGGCATATATACACTACTAATTAATGTTACGACAAATATGCTTCAAGGCATTCTTATCACCCGATTATTAAACTATTCGAATATATTTTTTTTATATTTTTAATCTTATTTGTTTATGAGATTTTGGAATTTTTCTTCAATTATAACCTATTTTATGGTCTTCTTTTTGGAAAGAAAATTGGATAGAGGAGATGAGGAATAAATCGTCAAAATAATAAGCAATAGTTACGTGAAAAATCATTTTTATTTATTACAGATGATAAATGTGTCAAGTTGTAAAATAATTGGATTAATTATTAATCATTTCTTCCTTCTGCGCTTTGATGAAGGTTGGTCGCCTGATGTGGATGTGGAAGGGGTTGATTTTTTGTGAACATCGCGAGATTGTTGATCAGTCAACGAGTTATTTTCTACATTATCATCATTGTCATCTTCATCTTCGTTATCATCACTGTCAGTACCATAAATACCTCGGATGATTTGAAGGTATCCAGGTTTGACAATAAATTCGCTTGCCGATGCCTCTGGATCCTGATCTTCTGTTACGCTGTCGTCGTTGTCGTCGTCATCATCATTTCCTTCGATAATATCGGCTGAATTTAAACATGTTTCTCGATGGCAGGATTCACAGGCCCTAGTACACTGCAGTCCTGCTTTTCTGCAGCCGCATCTTGAGCCACAGTTACTGGTAGCGCAGGAGCAGTGGACCATTGTTAAGAGCTCCTGCGGTGCTAATTTCTTAATAAGAAATCTTTTTCACGAGGAGCTTTCATATCCATTGTAAAATTAATTTCTGGAGAAACTTTTTTAAACACTCTCCTGTAGCGCTCATTGGTGCGAAGTGGAAGAAACATTGTCTCGGTCTTCTTCCAGCCTCAATCTTCAGGATTAATGAAGTTTCCTTGCCACATTTGGACTTGTAAATAAGTTCTCAGCGAATGTTGGTAAGTCGCGCCTGATGTTGGTGGCAACAAGGCTAAGTTTAGAGCCGACGATTTACGTGCGACACCAGCGAATTTTTCTACCCGTGCCTCTTTCGTAGTTTGTTTTTTTGAGCGGAATAGCTTCAACATTATTGCTTCTCCGGCTGCCTTGACTTCTTCTTGCGACGAACTCGGATTATAAAAAGTCTCTACTAGCCCTTCAGTACTCAAATCTGTCTGCAATAATGTTAATAAAAACTTTTTACCCTTCATAAAGATAGAACTCACCGTATCACAGCCGGAAAAAGCGTGCCAGAACAGGATGAATTTTTTGAACGCCTCATTGTCTGTAGATGAAATTACAGTGTCCGGCTGTTTTAAAATTCGTGGCTTCAACATGCTGACTGTAACATCCTCTGGAGTAAGACCAATCATGAGTACCGCGAATCTACATCTGTCCCAACAATAACGACTTTTTTATCAGTCGTCTGAGCGGCATCGATGGCCGTTTGAACGATGAGAGCGTCCGCGTCTTCTTGCGCTTGGAAAACTGTTAATTCATGCCGATTTTCTAAGTAAAAAATCAAGTCCTTTATGAATTTGGCTTTATTTTTACTATTAGACAAAAAGAAATCTTTTTCACGAGGAGCTTTCATATTCATTGTAAAATTAATTTCTGGAGAAACTTTTTTAAACCTTCTCCTGTAGCGCTCATAGGACTTAATTCCCATGCTTTCAGGATCATAACCGTCAAAAACTATCGTTGCACTGGGAGAGTAATGCTTTATAATATAAGTCTCGTAAGTTTCAAATAATTCTCGTACTGTTAAATTTTTAGGCCAACAAACTTTATGGAGTAAATAACCTCCGTCAACAACAAATTTCGCATCTGCAAAGTCCTTTTGGATGTACGAGGTAGATTTTAGTGATTTGTACAATTCAGATTTTTGGCTTTCTCGCATAATGCCCTGTTCGTTAAAAAGAGCTATAGGATACGGTGCTAATTCGTATTCTATGGCATCTTTCATTAGATTTTTATTGTCAATGAAACCAGCTGCGATTCTTTGAAAAATCAGCGTCGTATTCACTGAGACTTTCTCATTTTCGATTTCAATAACCGGTGTCGTACTAATTAGTGTCTATACGCTGTTTGATTTACTGTGTTTGTATGTATCGGCATTGGAACCGATCATGTTCTTCATACTTTGCAGGCCTTTTGCAATGGCTTGGTGACAATCAACTGTTGAATCTGCAACAAGTCCGCTTGAGAGAGAAATTAACTTGTTCGGCTGACACTCAAAAACACCATGCTCATGTAGCCAATCCTTAAAAGTTTGAGTATCCTCTTTGTCCTGCTTTTGGCTAGAATACATCAACTCAACGTGCTGATCTGACGACGAAGATCTGCAGTCTGCAATCTGTTCCAGCTGATCCAACACATCGAAAGCATATGGCATTCCCAAAATAAACCGCGAAACTACACTGTCAGTCATTGTTCGACCATGCTTTGTTCCTTCCTCACCAGTCCCGAAAAAACGCATAGCTGTTTGCTCGATCGTCATATCTGACCATACCCCAGACCACGGTTTTTCAGTTCTCCGGATAGTGAATAGACCTTTATCTGTGAAAGCCATGTATTCATCAACATCCATAACATTCTTCAACTTCTCCATATCCTGAAGATATATCTGAGCGCCCTTGATGTAGTTAAAATGACCAGCAGCATGGAAAACTGGCAACATTTCGCGGATACACTGTAGATGTAAATTCCAGTTCCCGTTTCTCTCGGCATCAATGAACTTTAAAGCTGTCACAACCATATGGAAATATTGTATCCACAGTTCAGCTGTCGGGCCTCTTAGTTTTAATGTGCTTATAGCACTTAAAAATAGGTAATACATAGCTTTACAGTCATTGTCATCGTAGATTACGTTGGATTTTGGTGGATTCTCTCTAAAATTCTTCAATAAATCTGTCAATTTTCTTGATTTTCCATCGATGACCCGTTGTATGCTCATAACTGACGGCGCAGCTCTGCGAGGATCGAAAGATTTAATACCTTCTATATCAGAGTGACTGTTTATATTTTCTTCAGTACTGGCTGCTTCTGCAATCAACTCACCGATGGCTGTTGCTGCTAAAATATGACCGCGTATAGCTCGGGAGTAGGATTTACAATTCAAGATTTTGTCAACCGAATTCGGCGCAAATACCGTAGTAAACAGTTCTTTAAGACCAGAACCACCCATTATCGTCCCCACTGCTTTTAAATATGACATTAATAAGTGAAACCCGCCTAAACGAAGTTGCACAGCGTTCAAGTCTTTATCCTGCGTATTACATAGTATTTACTTAGCTTTAATCCATAAAGCGTAGTCGAAAGTAACAAAACAAGTCTTCATATGAATTTTCTTCGCGTGGTTAGCAGCATAGTGTAAAGCCGTGTATATTGTTTGGTGATTTGATGGGTCTTGATCAATAATTGGTAGAAGAAGAATTCTAGAAACGTGACATTGACTATCTTCCGAAACTTTTTCTAGGAAACCTCTGGCACTCGGTAACTCCCATACTTTTAAATAACGACCCCATAGATAAGTTGTATATACAGGTGTTAATCCTGGCACAATGGTTCCAAACTTGTACTGTTGAACATCTTCGTACACTATTGATTTTAATGATGTTCCGTGATCGATATAATTTTCAAGCGGAACGTTCCCAAAAGAAGCGACTTCAGCAGCGCGGGGCAATTTTGGCAATTTTCGCACTGGATTGCCAGTTCCTAATGCTGATGGTGGGTGGAGAGCAGCTATAGCAGCGGCTACATGTATGGTATTTTTACCATCTAATGTCTGCGCATTATGGTCGGCATTATCATACACGTACTGGCCGAAAACTGGCGGTGTTATTGTTGTAACTTCTGCTTTTATAGCTGACATCTCGTGTAGCGCAACATCGTAATATGTAGCACAAACGCCCAAGTTAGAAAGAAGATTAACTATTAGCTTTGATCCGCTTTTACGGTTTATGTAAAGGCCAGTTGCGTGATGGAAACTGGAGATAAATGACTTTGGCCGAATTGCAGAAATGATCGAATGAGCAAGATAATTTTTCTTCACTTTAATTTTCTTCTCGTTGTTATCGTAAGATGAAAATTCGTCTGCAGTGTTTTGATCTAGAAAATGAAATAACAGATTATCATTATAAGTTAATAAAAACTGAGTAAAGTAATTACTACCTACAGAAAAACTAAGGTTGATACTATAAACATACCTTGTACCGGAGGATCACTAGCTAAGATTTCAATACTAATCGATTTGTCAGTGCTGAGAGTTTCATTCCGTTTCTTTCGGACAAATCTATCCAACATAACGATACTTGAAAAAGTGTTTAAATAACTAGGAATATCCGTTTCAACGTCGTTTAAGAAATGTGCCGAAGAAGGATAGGTTTTGTTGTCATAATTGGTACTTTTGATTTGCTTTCGCACTAATTCCGCAGCAGTTTTAATGATCCTCAAACGTTCATCTTCTTTCTTCTCTTCTTGATGCAAATACCAATATTCGTCGACAGGAAACGTTCCGGTACCAGAATAACAAATAATGGTATCTTTCCGAGCGCGTGTCACTATGGTTATATCTTCGCCATATTTTATTTCCAAATACTTCAAAATAGTTTTATCGCATAAGATGTTATTTCCCACTTTTTGTAATTCTTTGATTGTAAATTGACATTCTTCATGATTCTCTATATAATTGTAAATTGCCTGCATTGTATTTTCAACAACTTGATCGGATGTACTACTGGATGCTGATTGCCGTGGTTTATATTTAAATTTGTCAAAACAATTTTTGTGATAACGAGTATTTACTTCAACTAGAGACGGGATAGGAGCAATTAGAGGCATAACACTCATTCCCAGTTCATCGTTACGTTCCTGAGCAATTGCTGTAAGTTTTTCTTTCATTATATCGTCTGATATAACATACTTATCTGAAGAACATTCAGCCCAATTTTTATTACAAAATATACACAAGGAACTAAAGTCAAAACCTTCGATTGAACTAGACCGTGAAGTTCGTCCTAAACGTGGAGAACCAACTCCTTTCGGGATTTTTTTTGCCAGAGTAGAATATTGTAAATTACATTGTTGATGAATAACAATTTCGGTTTGTTTTTCAAGCCATTTCCAATTCTTGTCAACATATTGTCGACTGAGAGCGGTAAGAGTTTCAATCCTTTTCGATTTAACATTTTTAAGGTCGTCGACATTTAACGTTTGCTTGCAAATAAAACATTTCTTGGAAGTATCCATGTTTGTAACAGTATAATATATGAAATAACTTGTATAGATAATGTCGTAATGTAGCAATTAATAAATAAAATACTATAAGTTTAGCACAATATAAAAACACATGCAAAGTTTAAGAAAGAAAATAAAATATTCCAGTCACAAGTACAAAAACTCACGAAACACTACTGAACGTTACGAGAGTTCGCTACCGAATGACGATCGCCCTAAAGAAAGCAAGCTAGAGATTACTTTGTAAGACATCAAATAAATACTTTCAAATACAAAACAACGATCATATTCTGTATTCCAATATAAATAATAATTAAAGAAATGGTAAGATTGAATTTAACGATACAATAAACAAAAAAAATGTGTAATTTCAATTACTATATACTTTCGAAATCTTAAAAAAGACCATAAAATATGTTATAATTGAAGAAAAATTCCAAAATCTCATAAACAAATGAGATTAAAAATATAAAAAAAATATATTCGAATAGTTTAATAATCGGGTGATAAGAATGCTCTGAAGCATATTTGTCGTAACATTAATTGTTTATGAGATATAAGGGTTGTAAGGAATAGACAATGTAAACTTTTGTAAATAAAAGCGTGTAATTAGTAAACTATAATTGATAAACGTTAGGTTAAAATTTTATTAGGAAGCTTAACTCATGCTGCACAAAAATGACTTGAAGGTCGAAAACTGTATCTGCAATAGTTGCAAAGTTACAGCAAGTTGTTAGTTAACAAATCGAGTCAGCGCTGGACTTAGCCGTGTTAAAAAAACAAGATAATTTTTTGGTCTTCTAGAAAAAAATTATAACAAATAAAAAAAATAGTTTATAATAAATTGTTAAATAAATAAATGAACAAATTGTTGATTAAAAAAAAAATTTTTTTTGCTATTCTATTGAGAAATGTTAATGATGATTTTTAGAAAAAAAACGATTTCTTAATAATTTATTTAAGTAATGAAAAAATGAGACAAACGATTAACAACAATGAGATAATGTTTTTAAGAAAACAATTTTTTTTTAAAAATCATTATTTCTACATTACAACCATATGGTAAAAAAAATTTTGGAAAAATTGTAAATTTATAAGTGTTTTAGCGAATAACAATAGAGGAGACTCGGGATCTGGTTTGGTACAGGTCGTCACAATAAAAAAACTGCGCGCACTAAATTTAGCAAAAAAGAATTATAACGAGATTTATTGAACACACTATATACAGTTAGCGAATTACCCGAAATCACAATTGGTTTAATAATTGCTTTAAAGCGAATTCTCACACAGTAATTGTTGTTATCAGTAGCTAAAGAATTAGAAGAATTAGCGGCAAGAAAAAGAACACGAGGTGAACTAGAGGTAGCCAAAGAATTAGAAGAATTAGCGGCAAGAAAAAGAACACGAGGTGAACTAGAGGTAGCCGAAAGTAATAATGGCGGAAACCGTTAGAAATCGAGTCTTCTTCCCTGAGAGGAAGACTAAGCATGTCCCATAGCTAAGAGCCAATAAGAAAATTCGTAGCGAATGACGTCAGAGAATAGCGAAATGCGCAAGTGTCAGTGAATTTGAACTAGAAATTCATTGATTGGCTATCGATTGTCGGGTGATCTATGCTCTGCTTAGTGCTGCCTTCTTGCTGCGGGTAAGCCGAACTTCGCCTCGCCCGGACAATTTGGGTGTTGACTGAACAATAAGTTTGTTTATAAACAATTTATTAACAAATGATATAAAAAAATTAAAACTGGTATTGATTGATGTCTAAAGTAGAGTTGAAATCAGTGATAGCTTAGCATATTGAAAAAAAAATTTTTTTTACAACAATATTTTGAATTTTCCATTTTTTGTTACTGTGACAATTCATAATTAACAAAATAAAAAATTTTATAAGAGTTTTATGACGTCATCTTATTCAGCATGCTTTTAAAAAAAGGCTCCAAGAAGCAAAATATTTTTAGGTTTATTATTTACACTTTTATACCGGGTTCTTTAATAACGGAAACCCGGAAAAAGTTAGTTACTTAACAATTGCATAACTTTTTGAAAAATTGAGATAGACATAAAATTCCAACGGGACCGTATTCTTTGAAGTCTCTAGATGACCCCTGAATTTTTTCAAATTTTTAAAAAAACATTAAATGACATAAAAAAATTATTATATGTGCAGTACTCTCTATAGTGGCGGCGCGCGCATGCTGAAACTGCCGCTCGGAAGCCTACTTTCAGCGTTAAATTAAAATTATAAATAATGGAGCTAGAATTCCGGGAGTATGGAGTTTTTCATCGGAAATTTCCTTCTCTTTTAGGATCTTTTTTTTAAATTTCGCTATCACTTATAATTTTTGAGGTATAGCCAAAAAACGAAAGGGCGTTTTTTTTTCAGTTTTTTGTTAATAACAACCGTAATTTTGATCGGCAGAAAAAATCCAAAAAACTCCTTTTTCGGGTTGTGATTCCGGATCGAATGAGCTATGGCTCATATTTTGACGAGACCTGTAACTAATTTTCGCAGAAAACTCACTTCTCGACTAGACTAAACAATCAATTCCGATGGGCGCAATTTTGGCAGGAGTACCATCTTTTGACGGAGAAAATGTAGCTTTTTCACTGTTCGTCCGAGCATGTAGACGAGCAAAAGGTGTGATTTTACACCCAGGTTATATATTAAACAGTAACTAAAACTTGAAACGAAAAATAGCAAGGCAATAGATTAACATAATATCAGATACAACATATAATGAAAACAGAGATTGTCATCAATCATGATCGCTCACTGGCAACTCAAAACGTGGTTTGCATGGCAGCTAGTACCATGGGGAGGGTTGGGTCTGTAGCTCTCAGAGTAGACAACACTCTGATTGAATGCTCTCTAGCACTCCTTATTTCTCTTGCAAAAAGCCCCTCTTCGATCATATCCCATTTAAGAATTGATCAGTTCCTTACATCCTCCGGCACCATCTGTGGTTGAAACGATGCTAGATAAAACTGCCACATCTGCTGAAGTGTAGTCCTCTTAGGTGGAGGGTTTATGATGTCATCCGCTGATATGGCGATCAGCATTATTTGAGGGTGTATGTTTGTACAGACCCCATTTTCTTTAATGCTTCTGGGTGTGCAGGCGGGGATTAAGGAAGAAAACAGTGCCATGGGCATCTGGAAATCTGGGAATAGAACCTCAGGTTGTACCAGCAGACGAGCCTGACCAGCATACTGAAAAGCAGTAGTCATAGCTGGGAATGATGCTGAAACACGTGGTATTGTTATAGCACTAGCTGGTAGTGTTTCCCCAGTGACCTTTTTTGATGTATTTAGGTTGTATTTTTCTTTTATCATACACAATAATTTCACGTCAGTTGATAAAAGCTCATTGTCGGTATGCTCCAAGCTCTCAGTTCTTTCATCCACTGAGACTGAGAGAGTTAGGCGTTGGAGAGATCTTTCTCCTGATGCAATAGCTCTAGCGCGAGCCTTTCTTGCATTGTTCATCATGGTAATCAGTAGTATTGGATTGAATCCCGCATATTAGAACCTATTACGGCAGAACAATCAATTCCGATGGGTGCAATTTTGGTAGGAGTACCATCTTTTGACGGAGAAAATGTAGCTTTCTCACTGTTTGTCCGAGCATGTAGACGAGCAAAAGGTGTGATTGCACCCAGGTTAGAAAAACAGTTGGTTAGGAACATTAAAGCCAAGCTAAAACATGAAGCGTGCATTGTAGTAGAGGATCAAACCTTTGACACGCTCGAATCTCTCTCAGACAAATTACCGTCAGTATTCACACCTTCTTGATCAGTAAATTTCTACCGCGGAGAACTAGCTAAAATATTTAAGGGACCGAGTGAACATATCATTGAATACATTGGCCGAATTAAAGATCTCAAAACTGCAATTCTGGAATGTGAACGACGTGCAAACAGTAGCATAGATGAGGAAACTGACAAATCCATAGAATCTGTAACATTAGACGGCTTTATAGAGGGTCTGCCAACAGAATTTAGTACAGGGCTATATTTGAAGGGATATACTTCCCTTTCCGAAGTATTTGACGGAGCCATAGATTTTATAAACGATTCCATACGAAGAAAATAAGAGAAAGCGCGCTACAAACCAATTTTCTAGCACCACTGAAATGCCGTATATGTATGCGAAATAATCATAACACAATAAATTGTCGTTTTAAACGGGAAAACCAACTCCTCAACTAAAGGGAGAATAACGGAAACAATGGCAACAATAGATTTGACAACGGGCGGGAAGTCCCGATACAAAATCAACCTCGAAATACCCAGAGATTTGACTATGACAATAATAGATTTGAAAATAGGCGTGAAATTCCGATAAAAAACCTACCTCAAAATAGCCAGAACAATGAACGGGAAAGCAACTTCACTAATGGGAGCTTACCATCTTGCAGGTACTGTAAAAGAACAGGTCATACAATAAAAGTGTGTCGTAAACTGCAGTATCGCCGAAATGTTGAGGGAAATACCAGTAATCAAAACTCGGGAAACGGCCAGGGACCCTCGGTAACACAAAGCGGACCCCGGGTGGTCAACCAAACCCAAACAGCCATGATTACTCAGAAGGTACAAGAGTCCGCGTCGCAACAATAAAATTAACAATCGCTGATCAAGTATCTATAATAAAAATAAAATCTAAGGACTTTATAGACGAAATAAATGTGATGATAGATACGGGATCGGAACCGAATCTTTTAAAAGTAGGAAATCTTTAATCATTGAATAATATTGATATGAGTAATGTGTTGCAATCGAGAGGAATAACAGAAAATTACGTTCACACCTTAGGATGTGTCAAAATTGAAATATCTGGAATATCCATTTACTTTCATGTCGTCAGTGATAATTTCCCAATTTCTCAAACCGGCATACTGGGAACAAATTTCTTTCAATCTCAGAAAGCAACAATTGATCATGCTCAAGAATTGGTCGAAATAAACGACTTAGTATTTTATTTCAATACGCGAGAGGTAGTTACAATTCCCACGCGTTCGAATGCTCCATTCTATGTGAAGATGGAAAATAAGGACGTAAACGAAGGTTACGTACCAAGATTTACTGTAAAAGAGGGAGTATCATAAGGAGGAGCGTTAGTTAGAGATGATAACGGAAAAGCGCATATTCGAATAATTGATTCTACGGATGAAGAGATAGAATTGCTTGTACCGACCATAAGTTTGTTACCTAGCGAGGGCGCGATACCGCTGCACGATACCACTGCACGATTCAACCTTAGGGCTTGACTTGCTGGAAAATTGCGTGAATGATTTAGCAAATCCTGTAGTGAGAAATGAAATTTCTGAATCAAACTTTTCCTTAGGGCAGGGAAATGATAGAATAGGTCAACAAGGTTTTTTTTCAAACCCAGAATTAATTTCGAAAAGAAATAACCAAAATCATAAGAGCATCTAAAATGATCATCGCATTCAATATAATAAGAGCATCCAAAATGATCATTGCATTCAAAACTTTCAAAGAATTTGGAAAATTAGTAAAATAGACGTAAAAACATGTTATAACGAAATATTAGAGTTATTAAGACTCGAACACTTGAACGATGAAGAAAAAGAAAGTATAGATCGTTTAATATGTGAAAACCAAGACAGGTTTCACATTCCCGGTGAGCTATTAGGAGCCACAAATGTTATAGGACACGAAATAAATACAATTGACGAACAACCAATAAACATTAAATAATATAGATTCCCGCCAATTCATAAAGATGAAATAACTAGGCAGGTAAAAGATTTATTAAATGATGACATTATTTAAACCGTCATTATCTGCTGTGCCGTGGATTTTTCCCGCTCTCCGGTCACTCGGAGAAAATGACCGAGAACTTACCCCGCGCACAATAAATCGGCGTCCACGATGTACCCTGGACCTAAAACAATATCGCGAAATTTGTTGGGCGCCTGGCGTGATTAACACGCCTCGAAATCGGTAATGCGAAATACCGCGACCATATACTCGTTAGCTCAGTACCGCGAAGAGGGGAAGGATGATTTTTGGGTAGAGAGAGATACAACACACGTAAGCCAACGCGTGGTTTGGCCAAATCACTATAAAATTCCAATAATATATTTTTCGTCAGCGATAATACAAAAAAAAAAAAAATTAAAATAATAATACTGCGAAAGTCGTTCTTCGCGATTCCAAATACAAATGCTTAAATTTAACCCAAAAGAAAAAAAAAAGAAGGAACAAACAAAATAAAAAAAAACGAATAAATCTAGAAGACCTCTACGGCCTACGTGCGCTCGTCGCCGTCTTAATAATACCCTAACTCACAAAAACCAAAAACAAAATTTTGACTCGATGCGCTGCCCGCGATCGTCCTCTACTACGACGCTAATCGTCACTTAATCATAAACCGCTAGACAAAAACGTGATCGAGATCGTAATCGACGCGCTAATCGCGATCGTGATTAAATCTAGGTGATGTCTTACTTCCACGTGCGCTAGTCGCCACCTTACTGATACACAATAATTCATACAACAAACCAAAAAGACGTGACTCGACGCGCTAATCGCGACCGAATTAATAACTCCAGGAAGCTTTTCTTTTCGTGCGGGTGTGTAGCGTATTATGACGCATCCGAGCTCCAGTCGTAGTCACTAATTCCACAAAGTTCGCAACCCTTCCCGCTAAACCGAGCATCTACGCACAGTAACACGCGACCCCCACGAGAGGTGACCCTTTTCACGTACGCAGACTCGACGAGACCCCGTGCAGCGAAATTTGGCCGCACTCAATTTCGAACCGAAATTGTTCCCCACTCGAAACCGTGACTCTACGCGAGACTTTACAGGGATCAACTTGACTCTACGCGTTATCGCGAAAACTCAGGCTACGGTCATCATCAAGGAGATCGGCAAACAGATTTCGAGCGCTACTCTAACTCAAGAATTAAGTGGGCCGACCGTTTATCAGTGTGCCAATATAACTTGCGCTCGAAATATGCTCGCAAAGAATTACAAGCGCTTACCGCTCCGCAGCCACACGAGGAATTCCCCAACTCCAGTTTCCGCCATCGTACACAATTTCTTTTTTTTTTTTTCTTGTTAACGTCTACTCGCTACTATTGCACCCACCGCGTAACGTCGCCAGGACTCAAGTGACGAGTCCTGCAAATCGGAGCCGCAATTCGAACATGCCCCGAACATAGGCGCTATCCGTAGTCAAAATCCCCCCGATCTAATTGGGGTTCTCGTTACGGAATTCTTACAGCCTAGCGTATCGCTATCTTTGAATTCCGCTGTCGCGGGGTGTTGATTGGCTGACCAGTCTCTGGTACCCCGTAGCTTGACAGTGGCGTGGTGACGACTTCGCGAGGGTGCCTGTCGTCAGTTGGGCGACGGGGGGGGGGGGGGGGGGGGGGGGGCTACGGCTCGCCGGCCTCCAACGGGAATCTCGTCCGCCTTGGGTTCCCTCTCGGCAGAGTTCTTCGTTGACGCTCTCTCCGCAGCCTCGCATGAGGCCCTCCTTCCGTCCCGATCCACCGCGATTGCCATCCGGTAACGTCGTTCGAATCTGCTGCCGATCCTCTGTCTGAGACCGCATTTACTCGCCACCCAAAAAAAAAATTAACAAAAATCCTGAAAAGTCGTATTCGCTAGACCGACTATGGTCCCCTCTCAGAGTCTCGGATGCGTGACAGTTGTCCTGGAGCTCTTTTTTTGAAATGAGCCGCGGTCTGCTCCGCGGGCTCCCTAAGTTAAGGTTCCGTCCAGAGTTCGGGGAGCCGTGTGGAACGCGCAGTAAAAATGCCACGTTACACTTCACATAATCCTCCATTATGGATTGTACCGAAGAAGGACGATTCCAAGGGCAATAAACGCTGGAGAATGGTTATAGATTACCGAAATTTAAATGAGAAGACAGTAGAAGACGCCTACCCGCTACCGAATATAACAGAAATTTTAGATCAATTGGGCAGTGCAAAATACTTTTCAATGTTCGATTTGGCCTCAGGTTTTCACCAAATCAAAATGAAAGATGCAACTAAAACAGCATTTTCAACGCCGTATGGTCATTTCGAGTTTCAAAAAATGCCGTTTGGTCTGAAGAACGCTCCAGCACCGTTTCAAAGGTTGATGGATCACGTTTTACGGGGTTTACAGGGTATAGAACTATTTGTTTACCTCGATGACGTAGTAATATACTCAAGCTCTCCCAAGGAACACGAGATTAAATTCTATTCGTTAATGATCAAATTAAGAAATGCGAATTTGAAACTTCAACTAGATAAATGACTATTTTTAAAGAAAGAAGTAGTTTATTTAGGGCACATATTCAGTCAGGACGTTTTTAAACCCGACCCAAAGAAAATCATAGCAGTAAAAGAATTCGCAAAACCCAAGAACGCAAAGAATATATATACAAACATACAAATATATATGTAAACAATTCTTAGGTCTAATTGGTTACTATCGACGCTTTGTACCAAATTTCTCTGAAATAGCAAAACCTTTGACGAAACTTTTGAAAAAAGATGTTGAATTTCTCTGGAAGGACACACAACAAAACGCCTTCAATCAGTCACAAGATAAACTACGAAAATCCAATACTTCAATATCCTGATCTTACCAAACCCTTTATAGTAACAACAGATGCATCAGGAATCGCAATAGGAGGTGTATTACGTCAAGGAACAGTCGGAAAAGATTTGCCTATAGCTTATACATCTAGATTATTAAATCAAGCAGAAAGAAATTACTCAACGATTGAAAAAGAATTATTGGCAATAGTCTACGCAGTAAATTATTTCAGACTATATTTATATGGAAAGAAATTCAAATTGGTCACAGATCATAGACCTTTATTTGTTTGCACTCAGTCAAAGATCCAATGTCGAGACTCGTGCGGTGGAGATTAAAACTCGCGGAATATGAATATAGCTGGGAATACAAACCTGGAAAAATAAACGCGAATGCTGACGCATTATCTAGAAATCCAGTGTTAAGTGAGGCACAAGTATTAGCGATCAAGCAACAGCTCCACGATAAGATGCAAAAGCCGAGGCAGAACATTAAACTAATTTCAGGTGATTTATTTACAGTAGATGAAAGTTACTCGTTAGTTCATTGCGTAGCAGAAGATCTTGGTATGAACGCAGGTATAGCTCGCGAATTCAAAACACGTTTCGGAAATATTGGTCGTTTGAAGTCTCAGAAAAAAACTGTTGGTGACGTAGCTTTTCTAAAAAATGGTAATAGATACATATTTTATTTAATAACGAAAAAAGAAAGTAACGAAAAAGCAACATTAAAATCATTAGAACGAAGTCTGATATCACTAAGAAGTTTATGTGAAAATTTGAACTGTTACAAAATCGCTATGCCTAAAATACGATGTGGTTTAGATAAACTGCCATGGGAAACGATAAAAGAAAAAATCGACATCCTTCTCGCAGAACCATTTGAAGTACTTATATATGCCAATAAGAAAATTGAAACATCCAAAATATATGGGCCACAGGGTCAAGGACCTTCAGGTAATAAACCATACCACGAAGGTAGTCCATCGCGAAAAAATAGTGTAACAGCTGGCCCAAGCTTAGAAAAGGATCGAAAATCAGAAGACCCAAGTATTCAGAATACCAAAAATGCAGGTCGTAAACTTTGAGACAGACAGACCATAAGAGCACCGGACAGATACACAACCAATTTTAAAACGCGCAAACTAAAAACTAAAACACATATCAATGCAGAAGATATTTTAAATGATTTTAATCTCTTTTACAACGAAATCCAAGAGCAATCTAAGAGTACAATAAATGATGAAATCCTAGAAACTATCAATATGAATGCTAACATACAAGACACAAAAGTTCACAGATCTATTGAAAACGGAAGGACGGAAATCATAAATAGCCCTATTAAATATTCTGATGATGAATCTGATAAGGATATAGGATCATCCGCAGATAGCGAAATAGAAATGGTAGATCTTGAATCAAATCAGGAAGAACCACAAAATAATCTAGAATTTATTGAGACTAGGGATAGACTTTCTATGCGTAGTGATAATTGTGTCATTTTTGTAACTACTCGAGGGATCCCGTTGGATGAGGGATCTAGAGATTTACAAAATACAAATGTATTTCCAAAAATCACCGAAGCTATGTTGGGAAGGGCACGAGTAACTCCAATAGAAAGCAAAAATTGTATTGCGCTTCCAATCAAAGAATCAGTAAATACACCTTTAGTTCGTAATATTTTTATAGAATCATTGAAATCTCTATTGGATGTCGTTCGAGAATTAAATTTGAATAGTTTATCAATTGCAAAAACTAGGAAAATAGATACGATGGATTGGAAGGAAATTCAAATTTTGTTGGTGTTCACAACAACGTTGCGAACGCAACACGTCGGTCGCGCGCCTTCCAAATCACGCGAGGCAACCAGCCTCGCACACTTTCTGATCACGCGACCCAGAAGAAAGTGTGACGTCACGCACGCCGCTCATGCCACCCACGCAGCTGAGCGCGTTGCTTAATCACCAAACATGGTCTCCCGCTATCAAGGATCCACCGAGGCTGGAATAAGAGACGGCCGATCAGACCGATCGGCAGGACACTTCGGGTTCAACGCCTTGACGCTCCCAACTGACTCCGAACGACACTGCTCCAGCGCATCGACGCTACAACGACTGACTGACCAAGCTGACTGACTTCACAACAGACTTGACGACACGACGTTGTATGACGGACTCTTTTTATCTGGCTTCGGCCAGCGACCAACAAAGATCAACTGCATCAAACCCGCCTGTCCCTTGGACACTACACCCAATAGACGTTCCCGCTCGACCACTGACAAGACCACCAGCCGTGCTTCTCTCCTTGTGGGATGTTCGCCGAGCGCGACTGACTTCTCCGAGCTATTACCGGCACATCCCACCCCCTGTATCACCATTTCCTGAGCCGCAGCGTTCCTTTGCGACAATTGCCACCCAGACTACTGACAGCGAGTGGGAGTCTCCGGTGAAACCGACTGAGAACCGCCGTCCCTCAACGCCTCCCAGTTCGCCGGAAAGCAGATACACTCCGCCACCCAGGACCGTGACCGATCCCCCTGGACGACTGACATCAACACTGACGCCTCCACCACATTGCATTATCACTAAAACTGCACCATGTATTACTTGGCAACCATGTAAATAACTGTACATATTGTAAATAAATTAAATAATTAGCATTATACAAAATAAACTCAACACCACAAATCATCTTTGATTCCAAGCGACTCACACCTTCCAAGCGGCTCGGTCGAAATACAAGCTCCCAGAGAGCGAACAGTTGGAATCCATCTTTAACGATAATGAATGCAAAATAACAATCTGCAAAAATTTGATTAGAGTCCCATCACTTGATGAACGTACAGAGATAATTCGAGAATATCATGTACTACCAATAGGGGGACAAAGGGAGTTACAAAGACATTCAATAGAATCAGACAGAATTTCTTTTGGCCAAATATGAAATCAGAAATCCAACAATATGTTACAGGATGTATGGAATGTGAACTCAAAAAACTAACTAGAGTAAAAACTAAGCAACCTATGGTATTAACCGATACGCCAGGTTCAAGCTTTGACAAACTATCTATGGACATTGTAGGTCCTTTACCTATCACTCCTTCAAACAATGAATATATTTTAACAATTCAAGATTAATTAAGGAAATTTTCTGTAGCAGTACCTCTAAATTCAACAACCTTAATTAATGTGGGAAAAGCTCTAATCAATAACTTTATTTGTAAATTTGGAGCTCCTAAGCAAATCCTTACTGATCAAGGTGATAATCTTACAAGTTCATTAATGAAAACAATAGCAAAGAAATTTAAAATCAAAGAATGCAAAACGACCGCTTTTCATCCCCAATCAAATGGATCTATGGAAAGATCACATCGTGTTCTAGCCGAATAGTAAAAGCAATATGTTACGAAAAATAATAATTGGGATAAGTGATTAGACTTTCCAATTTTCTCTTATAATACAAGTGTCCATGAGGAAACAAAACATACACCTTGTGAACTGGTTTTCGGCAAATTAGCAAGATTACCATCTGAGCATGCAATAATAGAGGAATTGAATGATCGAACTTACGAAGGATACCTAATAGAACTTTTCACCAAATTTAAAAATATCCAAAATCAGGCTAAAGAAAATCTGATACATTGAAAAGAAATATCTAAATATTATTATGATGAAAAATTAAATTTGCTAAACTTGGTGAAAGGTGACCTAGTTTTTCTTCTAAAAGAACCCAAAAAAGAAATTTTCTAATCAATATTCACGACCGTATGAGATACAGGAATTATTAGAGAACCAAAATGTCAAAATTCAAGTTGGAAATAAGATTAAAATAGTTCATATGAATAAACTGAAAATGCTAAAAGAATAACTCATTATTACAACTAATTATAACTGAATAGAAATAGCCTAGTTAAAGGGCAGGACTAGATATAAATAAATTTGATAACACACACATTCAAACGTAAATAAGTATAACTCGATTTCATTTCAAATAATGAAAAGACTTTTGATTTAAGCAAATATTTCCTTATTACTAAATGAATAGAACACTTCGTTCTAGCAGAGGGGAACAATGAGTAAAATCATACTTATGATCATGTTATGGTTGCCCGCCGCAACTTGGGAACTGGTGGGATACGACTGTGGAGGAACATCAAGAAACACATCAATCATCGATACTGCCAGTATCGGAAAATGCGACATACCGGAGAGGAAACCCAGTTCTGAAAATATTCACGTCCAACTACTTTGATTAGCCGAATTTCATCATATAGACATTATTCAATGTAAAATTGAGATAGACAGAACAGTTCACCATTGTGGTATGCATTCAGACAATTCTGTGGTGAGAAAGGGACGACGCGTTTACATACACGAAGTTAACAGAGAAGCATATATGGGACTTTATAATTTTGAAATCATAAGACTGGGAAATAACGTCGTCTTATCGGGACTTCTTCAAAATAGAACCAACATCCCAGACGCAATTTTCGCGGGAAAAATAAACGACACTGAAAGCTGTGTTGGCGCCAGTTACGACGATGGCTATGGTCAATGGGGAGATGTCATTGCTCAGGGAGTAGCAAAAGTAACAGTCGAAAAATATTCAGCGACGGTCAAATTCGATAAAAGTAAGCTCTTTTTGAAGGATGGGACCAGGTGTACGTTGTCTAATACTGATTGCTGTGGAAATGATCGTATGCCTATTGGACAAACTCGCCCTCGAATGATTGTAAACCTGATCGTTATAATGCCTTGTATACCGGATCAGCGACGAAAATTAAGGAACCCCAAGAAGAAGGATTTACACCAGATGTTTACACTTACTCAAGTGAAAAGACGACTTTTGCCTTAATGAAGACCACCGAATTCAAAATCTGCGGTTATAAAATCTCACGAACAGAACATCCCAAATTATTCATTGTGGGAATTGACCCTGTAAACCCAATAAAAGCTAAAAGTAAAATTGACGCCGAGAATGTTGACATCCTTTCATACATGAATTCAAAAATCGTATATTTGGAAAAACACCTTAGTAAACAAATAACTCAAGTTTATAAGGATCTTATTAAACAAAAATGTACCCTGGAAGAACAAGTTTTACGCAACACCCTTACACTTGCAATTCACACACCAGATGAATTCGCATACAACGTCATGAAGGGACCAGGTTACATGGCTATACGAGTACGAGAAGTTGTGCAACTAATCAAATGTGTACCTGTGACAGTAACCGTCAGGAAATCAGAGACATGTCATCAAGAAATTCCGGTAACGTTTCAAAATCAATCGCTCTTTTTAACACCGAAATCACGAATTATAGTGAGACAATCAAGTGAACGAGAATGCAGCGAATTGCAACCAAGTACATTCAATATCGATAGAACATGGATTACATTTTCACCGCTACCCAAGGTTATCATAGAAGCACTGAAGAAACTGACACCGATGACCAGATTATCTTGGCAGTATATCAAACCGCCACCTTTCTCTGTCAGTGGAATCTACACGGAAGAGGACTTGGCAAGTTACCGCGACAGAGTAATGTTCCCGATCGAGAAGCCAACCGTTCTGAACGCAGTTGCAAGGGGTGCAACTGGACATTCCGTATCTGATACAAAAATCTCTTTATCCGGCCTACTAGACAAAAATTCTTTGAACAAAATCGCAGAATCTACATCCCGAAAAATTTGGAACTGGTTCATGATGTTGGGTACCGCTAGTTCTGAAGAAATAGGAGTTTATTTCATACTTCAATGAATAAAAACTATAATCAACGTCGGAATCCATGGATATACCCTGGACACCATTTATTTCTGGAGCATACATTTGCTGGGGGCGCTACTCAGTTCATTAACGACCCTGCTAACGCATTTGGGAAAACCCCAATCGGACAACAAGAACAATGAAGAAACATCTACAAAGGAACAAGACATGGAAAACCCACCGGTCGTACCTCATTCGCAAGCAATAAAACTTGTTCCCACCAGTGTGCTTGAAGATCATCTACGTGAACGTCAAATGTTGAACACACGTTTAACATTTGAAACGGAGGGGGGAGGTGTCACATCCTCGATGTCCTCTGCACCTACCCACTAGTTTTATTTTTGATTACTTTTCAATTTATCATTGAATACATTCATATTTTCTATTTTTTATTTTGCGTCTCCATATGCATTGCATGCATACGGCTCTCTTAATTACTTTTTTTACTACTTCAGGAAATGAACACCCTAAGCTATATAATAGCTTATATACATAATTCTTGGAGACAATCCTCACCCAAACAGACTCGTATATACAAACTCCCTAAGAGGGACCAAATGACCTGAACACGTGCAACGGATAGATCCGTATGGGTCTATCTCAAGTGTCTGTTTGGGCAGTATTGGCCCGAACATAAAATAAGCATATCTTTATTATGTACAAAACAGCACGGAAATTCCTACCCGTACGTGTGGAAAAGGCGGGATAGTTCATGATAAATTCTCATGCTACACCGTACCCGAAGGGCGGGGGTAATCTCGACAAATGAAAAGACTCAAAATTTGATCAGGACGTCCTGATTGGTCCAACATCCCTTAAGGATACTGGTAATCAATCAGAAAGTAGTTTAGACAAAACCACGCGAATCTTTCAAAAAAAGAACAGTCAGAGAGAGAGAGTTAGCCATCAGTAGTCGTCAGAGGATCGTCATTCAGTCTTTAACAAGAAATCTTTCTCACTGTATCTATTACCTAAGAATCCAATCACATCAAGCGCTAAGTGAATTCCGTGTTATTTTACTTGAATATAAACTTTTTTCTACCATTACATGTATAACTAATACCATTTCAACCATCTTCATAAACCTAAATTGAATAAACGAATAGTTGTGTTTTAAAACTTACATCATGAGTAAACCAATCAATTACCTTTAATGCATTCATTCAATTAATCCATCTGGTATAATTATTTATCCTTTCTTTTGAAACCCCACAAGTGAAGTTACACAGTTTACAAGCTAATAAAAGCTAAATAATCAGTCAATTAATACCGTATCCAGTCCTCACCGAGCACGCAGAGCCGCCCCACAGAGCCCGAATCAACAGTTAACAACAAAAGGCAAGTAACCATTTTTATATCAAAGCCAGTTCAATTAAGAGGGCAAACGGTGTCAAAATTCCAATAATTTATATCCGGGAAAATTAATCTTAACTAAGCGTTATACTTATGGAATGGTTTGGTCATCAGCCAACCCGACCCATAACAGTACCTTCTTCTTCCGGCGGTTGTGAGCCACTGCAACTTTCTTCTGTACGGAGTGATGTGCTGATCCCTTCTTACACCATATATGTAACGTATTCCCGTGTTGATTAGTCTCTGTAGTTTGGTGTCGAGTTCTTGTGTCAGGTAACAGTATGTTAGAGAACAGTAGTCCACAATTGGGAACAATAGGGATTGTATCAGATTTTTCCGCAACTGGAAGTTAGTGCTCTTTCTGAGGAAATAGAGCGGGTACATTAGAGAGTGTGCACGTTTGCAGAGTTGCAATATGTGATCCTTTCAGTTGAGCTTGGACCCAAGTATCACCCATAGACTGCGAACAGAGAACTCATAGTCGACCCGGGCTCCCCCTACGTAAAAGTAAGTGTTAGCTGCTGTTGGTAGAGAGTTAATATAGTAGGGTGAGCCTAGGACGATTGCCTTTGTTTTTGAAACATTTAGTTTTAGTTTGTTCTGAGCAGCCCAGCCCATTATCCTTTCGGCGTTAGCACTCATCTTAACGGATAAAGAATCAAGCTCCTCAAGGTGGCATTTGCTGTATATTTGCAGGTCATCCGCGTATATCAAGCGAGAGATGTCGGAGTCGAGACAAAAACTGATGTCATTTATGTACAGTGAGAATAGTAAGGGACCAAGTACTGATTCTTATGGGACTCCGATATTCAAACTACGAAAGGTGGAGAGTTCGTTGTTATCTACCGCCTGCTCTCTTCCTGAAAGATAGAAGGCGATCCAGCGGTTGACCTGCTTGGAGAAGTAGAACGAAGAAAGCTATCTCAGGAGCCTGGACGTGACACACCGTATCAAACGCCTTGCTCAAGTCAAAAAGGAGTAGAAGTGTTACCTTCTTATTGTTAATGCCAAGCCTGACATCATCAGTCAGCTTGATCAAGCCCGACTGTGTGCTGTGACCAGTGCGAAACCCAGTTTGCATGTCATCGAGAAATAGTCTCGACTCAAGGTACTCTGTGAGTTGCTTATGCACCAGCCACTCCAGCGCCTTGGGCAGAAAGCAGAGGAGGGAGATTAGACGATATTCGGTAATCGCTGTTGGTGAAGTGGTCTTGTTCAGCGCGCGGACTCAAGATCTCTTCCAGGCCGATGGGAAGCGTGATTTGCTCAGTGAAAGGTTAAAGATTGTACATAATAATGGTGCAAGCACTGGTAGAGCCTTAGATATTACCACTTGCGGGATACCATCACTTCCTCTGGCATTGAAATGACAGACCCGCAGAGCCGTGGACAGTATTACCTTGGAGGTGTGCTGTGATGAAGATGAGTTAAGTGTGTGTGATTTTGGTGGTACAGGTGGTATGATATCAATCATCTTCAGGTTGCCGTTGTCGTCTGTGCTGGCGGTGTTGGTTGTGATGATGGCGGTAGGCGCTCTAAAAAAGCGCTCAGCTCCTCGTCGCTAGTGATAGTGACCACCTTGTCACTTGGACCGTCGGATGAGAATCCTCCCGTCTCTCACTTACGCGTGCAACCCCCGTCTCTTTCTGGCCGCCATACTGGCTCTGACTCTCAGCTTGTGGACATCTGGAGGAAGCAGCTCGTTGATGTTGATGAGCCCTTAGTGTTCCGGTGCTAAAGCTCTTGCTTCCTCCAAGAGAGTTTTGTCCAGGTCGCCGTTTGCAGCTTACGCCTCCTGGCCTTGGCTGCTATGGTGGATCGGACGAGGGCGTGCGAAGAAAGAGTGATAGCAAGAGGTGGTAGTCTGCTGTCACTGGTCGTGGTGGTTGAGACCGCATTTAACCTTCCCATCATCCTGACAGATGAGATATTCCTCCTGAGGATCGTTGGGTCAAGAGCCAGTAATGTGGTGTAGGTCAGTAGAGGAAGCGAGGTGGTGCTCAGGATTGAAGTTCTCAGGCTTACCTTTGTAACCCGGCGCTATTTTCTTGGTCTCTGCTGTGTATGTCTTAGCGTCAGCTTCAGCCATCTCTTTGTTTGGAGTCTACTGTTTTTCTTGCAATCATGGACCAGTCAGTAAACTGGAAGAGAGAGAGAGATAGATATAGATAGATGCTTTATTATGCCCTAGAAAACTTTGGGGCAAAATTGTAATTTTATAAAATAAATTTATAAATAGCATGAAAAATAATACCAATAATGCTGCAATGCGCTGTATGATAATAATATTATGTGATAGTAAAAGAAATAGATCAGTCGTAGAAACAGTGGTTAATTAGTGTAGTTTACAATAAAGGAAACTAATGAAACAAAATTAATGAAACAAAAAGAGGATAAAGATGAAGATGTAAGGTATGTGTGTATATATATATGTATGTATACATAAATATCGATAGAGACTTATTACTTGAGTGAAAACTGATCTAATTTAATCTGAAGTATATCTAAAACACTGTAGGTAGATTCCTCGGACGATAGTGAATGATTATATAATCGCTCTTTAAACTCAATAACAAAGGGTGAAGAAGTTATATTCGAGAGGAAGTGAATGCCATAGATACACGGCTGTGAGATGAAAGAAATCGCAATAAATATTGGTCCTATAGAGAGAAACACGGAAAGTATGAGCTGTTCCAAGACGTGATGAGTGGCGCGTAGTGTCATCTCGTGAAATGGAGGGAGGAGGGAGGGAGGGTGGGAGGAAGGGAGGGAGGGGGGAGGGAGGGAGAAAAGCGTTTATTAAAAATGTCCTGGAGCAATGTGCCCCCTAAGGACAACACAAATGCGCTGAACATGTACAGCTCACTATAAAGAAAAAAAAAAAAAATAAAAAAAAAATAAAAATAGGGACCGTGCTTCTAGACTTTTACGCCAACTAGTGGCAAGTATCCAAAGCAGTTGGGATCATGTATTTAACGTAAACATACGTGATTAACTTTTTAATAATTGTAAACAAAATATATTAAATTTTTTTTATTAATGTCAGCTTCGAGAAAAAATTGTTTTATTTTCGGATGTAATAATACATCACGTCAAGATCGTGGATTCGGTGTGGAAGTGAAATTTTATAAATTTCCAGAGAGCGTGTTAGGAGCCTCATGGAAAATAGTAAAACGTAAACAGTGGTTGAATGCAGTGAAAAATTACGTGTAAGTATAATATTAATTAAAATTTTAAAAAATGAACTGTAACATTCAGTAAAATTATTACATTTAAATGCGACGTATATGAAAATCGATCATTTTGTTGATGAAATTTCAAATATTTGTGACATTTATATTATAATTATGACTTACCTTTTTATTCTTTTCTTTGATTTCAGAGAAAATCCAAAAGACTGGGTACCAAATAAATATACGAGAATTTGTAGTACCCATTTTGTGAATAATGAAAAATCAGAGCATCCATTACATCCATCTTATGTTCCTTCGATTTTCCCTGGACGTGAAAATATAAAAAGAAACATTCAATCCTTAGAACGTTTCCAACGAGTCAGAAATCGTGAAACAAACACAGTCCACATCAATAAATGTATTGTCAGTGAAAAAAATAGAAATAATATAAGCTTTGAAAATACGATAGATACAGTAATGGAGCCAGGTGATGAAGAACATGCAAGTAGTGTTAAAGAACATCAGATCGAAATTCATGTTGAAACTGTTACGATGAAGCCTGTTCAACGGAGCATAAGTTGTCAAACAGAGATAGTCACAGACGAAGTTTATGAAGATTTGACATATTTTTTCTGTAATCTCAACTATAATAACGCTTTAAGCACGGCATCAGTACAGGTAAATATTCCAATAAAAAAAACACAAAATAAAATGTGTGAAGCTAAAATACCAATTCTAAAAAATGTTCAAGACTCGAGTTGTGATCCAATAGATATAGATCTTAGTAAATCTTGTCAAGGTTTTCATGGACTCCCTTCAATTAGTACCGACGAGGCAATGAGCAGCTTAACGGGTGTGACATTAGCAATTTTTTCATGGCTTTTAACTATGTTGCCAGACTGTAAAGCCTCAAAAGTAGACAAAAAAACAAGTTTCCTGATAACATTAGTCAAATTGAAGACGGGTTTATCATTTACTGCATTGGCAGTACTTTTCAATATTCATCGAACTTCTGCACATAGGATATTTGTGAAACACATACAGCAGTTAAATATTTTGCTACAAAGTTTTATAGTTTGGCCATCAAAATCAACAATACGTGCATCTCTACCAGAATCTTTTAAGCGGCATTACCCAGACACGCGTGTGATAATTGATTGTACTGAAGTTTACACTGAAGTGCCACCAGAAGTTAGACAAAAAGTATTAATGTAGTCTGAATATAAACATCATCATACTGTCAAGTTTATGGTGGGTTGTGCGCCACATGGATTTATAAGTTATGTCTCCAAATGTTATGGTGGCCGTGCTGGTGATTGCTTCATTACAAACGATTGTGGTTTAATTGATTTAATTGAGCCCCGTGACGTTGTTCTTGCCGACAAAGGATTTCCCCAGATTAAAACTCAAGTCGAAAATAAAAATGCTATTTTTATCATGCCTCCTTTTGGCCACAAAGATCAATTCACTCCTGAAGAAGTTGACGAAACATACAACATTGCTTCTGTGAGGATACATATAGAACGAGTAAATCAACGAATTAAGGACTTTAGAATTCTATCAAAAGTACCTAATTCATTATTTCCTCATATTGATGAAATTGTTTTTGTTATTTGTGCTTTGGTAAATGTACAGAAGCCATTGTTTAAAGAAAAATATGTTGACAAATAAAACTTTTTCAAACAATTGTAAAAACTGAATCAAATTTCTAATTGTATTGAATAAAAATGATTTAATTGTTTCTAAAAAGCAAAGGTTTTATTTCCTTAATTAATTTCACATTTAATGTTTATAATTTCTTTGTTTTATAATAACTCTGACAAGGTAAGTACAAGCTGATAAAAGATAAATATTTTTATATTATATTATTTGCTAGTAATTTTAAATATTTTTAACGACGATAACATTTGTAGAACTATTCGTAATTAATTCGTACAAAAAATAATTTCTTTAAAAGATTTCTATAAATTTAAGATAATAATAAAAATAATCTTACGTAATTTGAAAATCTCAACAGTTTTAGAAATAACAACTACTATATAATTTTTTCAATATTGCCAAATTTATACTTATCTTTGATAATTAATCTTGCAATTTATAATTAACTATTCTTAAGATCAATTTAGTATCACATTTGGTCGATTGCAAAATTATTCTTTGGTCATTTTATTATTTATAGCTAAAAAGTAATGTACTAATGATAATCATAAATGTATTGTTACTCTGTAGAGTATTTGGAGTATAATTTTTGTATGTATTGGGTAAAATAAAACTGCTCAAGATGAGGTACTAACTTCATCAATAATTGATTGTCACGTTGAATGGTAAATAACATACTACCTTTTGGCGAGTACACGTACAAATCACAAAACATTATATTAGTCATATACATCTGAAGTTGGACCTGCATGTTAATCGAATGCGTTGTACTTAAATGTAATCCATTCTCATCGACTTTTAGATATGGAACATTTGACTGGCTTGAATCAGCATCCTAAACAGGAATATTGCGACAAGTATATGGACATTTAATGTCTATAAGTCGCTTTTGCCATACTTCATTCCCATAAACGAGGATTGCATCCGGAGAACAGCTTAGCCACGGTTGTTGCAGACTAATTATTACACCAACTTTAACAATCTGCCACTTTGGATCAACTAGCTGTTGATACTCTTTTAGTGCTAAATCCTCATTTTTTTTTTCCGTATGTCATCGCTGCATTTTTAATCATTTTTGGGTATAACATATCTGTCACAACTTTTTCAACAGTAAAACGTTGACCTTTCAACCTGTATCCATTACTAGCAGTTATTCGTAGTGCTCGTTGTGCAAACCATTCACTGCTATTGGATTGTTGAATAGTTAAAATACTTAAATTTAATGCTGTCCTAGCATCACAACATATCTTTTTTTGATAGAATGTGTTGTGACGTGGATTTTTCTGCACCTCGGTTACTCGAAGCAAATAACCGGGAACTTACCGCGTGCACAATAATTTGGCGTCCGGCGAGGTATCCTTGATCTGAAACAATGTCGCGAAGTTTGTTGGGCGCCTGGCGTGATCAACACGCCTCGAAATCGATAATACGACACACCGCGACTATATGCTCGGTAGCTCAGTACCGCGGAGAGGGGAGGGGTAAATTTTGGGTCGAGAGAATTGCAACACAGTGTAACCAATATTTTTAGGGTAAGTTTGAGGGTAATAACGATATAACGATAATTGTTACCCTACGGCGCAGTCGCTAACCTAAATAATTAGATAGAGAGAGATACTAAGGGAGAAAGATACGATTGTTGGGCGCCAGACGCACATGCGTCAAAAATAGATAATTAGAGAAAAAGACAAAGATAGAGGTAAAGGTAATAGATAAAGGTAAGGTCAGGTTCTACGACGGTTTTGCACAGTTCGCTCAGAGAGACAAGATAATGGTAGAGGGGCGGAGTCGAATCCAATAGATAAAATAAGAAACAGGTGAAGCAGGAATAATATCAAATATATTAAACAAGAAGCGATAAGTTTACTGACAAGCAAGTAGCTGAAGAGTTTGCGATACAAGTACGATATATGCGATAATTAACAATAGTTACAGCCAGAGAAAGGTTAAGCGAGAGAGTTAACAATTAACGGAACGTTTTCCGAATAAGCGGGAAATATGCGCAAGCTCGCGATTCTAAAAGGTAATGATTAACACGGTTTTACGATAGATAGGCAGAACAGAAAAAGATATACTGTACTTAAATTAAGCGGTAAGCAAATAAATCATAAAATCAGAGAAGCAATTATAAACACATGCGAAATACAATAATTGTAATAGTTATCACATTACCAGAATACTCAGAAATAGGCAGACAGGGAATTATGAGTTACAAGGTAGATTCAAGCGACAGGCCAAATAGAAAATTATTATAAAATATAGAGAATAAAAGATAATACGTAGTCTATAGTTTGCGGTAAGTGCGAGAGAAAGATAGATAATATTCGGTACGATAAAAGGCAATTCAAGATAAGGCAAACAATATTCAAGGTAATTAATATGCAACGTACGGCAAACCCAATAGACTACGGACAACTACGATCAGCGATATTAGCGAAGAAAACAGTTAAAAAGATGTTATGCGATATGGCACAATACTCCAATGTCAAATGAACGACGAGCGGGACCGCGCAGCGATATAAGATCGCTCCCGCGGTACTCTCACTAAGATACGATAATCAACGATAATAGGTAAAGAGACAGATAGAAACTAATCAGAGAAAATATAACAAAATAGCAATGCTCAATAGCTAAGATAAAAATTGATCCTTTAACGGAACGCGCTGCTAGACAGCGATACTAGACATTCAAATATTCTAAAAGAGAGAGATAATAAGATAAAGCGATAGTCACTACAATGCGTAAGTAATAATCAACCAGTCGCGAAGTTACTTGCAATAAGACAGAGAAAGGGACAAGATAAGAGATAATAAGGTACGAGCCCAATTGGCTCAAGCAGACCAACTGCAAGGTAAAGAGAGAAAGAGATAAAGGTAAAGGTACGATATATTGCAAGTAACCTCGTGGCTTCACAAAATAGAAAAGGAACCTCACTTACGTGAAAGAAGATAGAACTGGTATAGAGAATGCGATAAGGTACAATAGCGAACTTTGATAGCGATAAGGCACAGAAGGTTACGATAGCACGACTGTTAATGTCAGTAACTGAACGTAGAGTGACGAGATGAGCGATGATCCTGATTTTCGTCGAGCTGCTGTCACGTGATTCTTCCTAAAATTTGCGGTATTCTAATTGGACCAGCAGGTCGCGTGGCCTGGTCCACGGGTAGGCGGCGATAATCCCTCGCCGCTTGTTTTTCTTCTCCCTCGACGACAGGTATCGAGGTATCGGGACGTCGGAAGGTGGTTAGAGATGTTTTCCTTCAGCTGTGCGGTATCGTTGGTGAGAGGGGGGGGTCGTACTGCTCGTGTGTTGCGATAATGAGGTGTGCGGCAATGTTACGTCACCGGTCCTTTGGACTTGCGACCGACTGTAACTCACTCCTTGCTTTACTGGTACTCCCCGTTGTAGCTATTTCGTCGGCGCTGCATCCCGGCCCTCGCTCATCGAAGCCCTCATGCCGGAACGATCTGGTGGTGATGGCCCTCAACCCGGATCCCCACACTAGATCCAGCAGATCCACGTGGTCAGCATATCATTAGCCTATTCCACGCCGCAGTCCTTCGATAAGACGGTTCGTGACGAGAAAACCGTCTTCTATTGGATAGTCAATGACTTAGTAGATGTTAGGGTCGGTTCAGCTCCAGGCTGATAAGTATCGTCGACGGGAGGCTTCGTTGTGTTTTTGACGCACAGCCCTGTACGCCGCCTGACGATGCATCCGAGCGGTAGAAGCATTCGTTCGTGGTTTGGCTCCTGGCCGATAAGTCTCAAATAGTTGGAGGTGCTGTTGTGCATCACGCACGACCCTTTTCGACAACTAGATAGGCATCCATCGGGAGTGGTCTCAGCGGTATTCGTTCGTCTGTAGTCGGTGGTGTTGATGTTGAGCTGGTACGTGACCCCTGTCAAGCAGTGTCCTGGTATCTTGACGTGAAGGTCTCGCGGATGGTTCTCGCAGAGCATTACAGAATTAGAAAATAGCATACAATTAGCTTAGTAAAGAGAAATCAACTTAAAGATAATTAGTCGTTCATTTTTGGAGTATTGGCCTCAGACGTGCTTTCGATATTTTTAGCGATATTTGTGCCTAGGGGAATGCGATAATTAAACAAAGTGACGGGGTACGAAATACCACGTCACAACAGGTACGCCAACGCGTGATGTGGCTAAATTACTATAAAATTCCAATGGTATATTTCTCATCAGCGATAATACAAAAACAAAAGAAATAAAAATAATAAAAAAAAATAAAAAGAATGATAATACGACCACGCAAGTCGTCCTTCGCGATTCCAAATGAAATGTCACTTTTATCTAAACTAAATAAGAAAGGTAGAAATACGCCAAATAAAATAACAATAAAAAAATAATAACAAAAAAAAAAAGGTGAATAAATCTAGGAGACCTCTACGGCCTACGTGCGCTAGTCGCCGTCTTAACAATACCCTACTTCCTAAAAACCAAAAACAAAATCGGACTCGATGCGCTGCCCGCGAACGTCCTTTACAAAATGGCGCTGATCGCCAACTTAATACTAACTGATAATGCAAACAAAAAAAAAGAAGAAAGAAAGAGAAAAAAAAATATTGAATAACCAAAGTGATGCGAGGCTCGTCGCGACACCCGCGATCCTCCTCTAAAAACGCATACTCTTATCAGCACGCACCCGAGCTTCACTTCCTCGGCGACGGCGGGACGCAGTCGCGAATTCGAATGCTCCCCGTGATTGCTCGCGACCTATACGAGAATCGAGGATGTGCCGGATGACGTGAAATGACCCCGTGTAACGGACTTCGGTCACACCCAAACTCGAGACAATAACGTCTCGGCTCAACCCGTGGCTCGACTCGATTTTCTGGATCCCCCGAAATTAACGTTACTCTCTTACGCGCAACTCAGGCTACGGTCACCAAGCAAAAGAATCGGCAAACGAATTTCAAGTACTTTTCGACACGCAAACTAAAAAAAAGAAAACGGCTACCCGTTATCGGATCAGCCTTTACTCAATTACCCTCGAAATTCGAGCGCGAGAATGTTAACAACGCTTACCGCTCCACATCCACTGTACGAATTGGCCGACTCCCTCGTGACGGCTCATTCTTCTTCCTCGCAACGAACAACAAAAAAAATTTCTCAACGGGCACCAAGTAACTCTAACGCAAAAGAAAAAAAAACGACTATCTCGTTTCCTTGCCAGAACTAGAGTGATCTCGGATGGTCGCAACGCCGATCTCGTCGCGCTAATTTTTCGTGACGTCATTACCCTAAGAATGCGCAACAATCGATCGGTCATCGATTTTGGGGATTGCGCAACTTGCCGCGCACCTGTCGTCTCTACGCGGCGCAGAACTTAAGGCTAGATCGCGATGTCGTCTCCCGCGCAGCTGTACGTAGTCCTGGGGTTGGGCGGGGTGGTGCTCCCTCGTCGCTAGCTGGTGCCTCGCGGTTGCCTTGGTTGGGCGTAAGCGGGGTGAGCGGGGAGGCTGCGGCGCGCCGGCCGCCAGCGGGAATCGCGTCCGCCTTGGATTCCCTCGCTGCAGGGATCTGCGTTGCCTCCCTCTCCGCAGCCTCGGTGTCCTTCCCGCGAGATCGTCGTGGTTTCGCCTTGCCTCGAAAGATGTTCGGTGTCGGAGTTGGTCACTGGAGGGTAGCCGGTGCACTCGAAAAAAAAAATAAAAACAAAAGCCTGAAATATCTGGGTCGCAATGCTCTATTTCGTCCCTGTCGAAGCTCGGGTGCGTGACTCCAGTTCTGGCGCTTTCTGAGATTATCCCGCGACTCGATTTTCTAGACCCTGATTCCGGGATCTCGCCCAGGGTTCAGGGAGTCTCTTGTAACGGGCAGGCCTAGCCGAACTGCCACGTTACAGTGTATATTTCCTTGGTAACCATAACTTCCTGACTAAATATTACATTCAAATTTTGCAATGTAAATATATCATTTACTACTTTTTTTGCTTTCTTCTCGAGGTCTTCTTCAGCTTTAATTTGTATCATTTCTAACATTGATCCTGCTGGTGTTATTACAATATCTTCTTTCTCTTCAAGCTCCAAGATTTTTCGAAGCGGTGTATTTTCCAAAGATTCAGGCATACTTGCTACTGTAAGTTTGATAGGTTTCAACTGAGTCATTTCAGCAGACAAAACTGGGGAAGGAAAGAGTTTAGACATCCTTTCACCTTTGTCGTACCCTAGTAATTGCTTTTGAGTAGGCTTACCCCATTGCTGAGAATGACTCGTTTTCGATGACGATGTTTCGGGAGAATTAACGCACATATATGTTTACACTTGCCCCCAAGACCAGCTTTACAGGTGCAAACCGCGTTACTAACGTGTCGGTTTGTATCAACCTGAAAATAATGATTCTATAATTATTCTTATAAATAAATAAAAAAATTTTCTAGCTTTCTAATTTTTATGTAATAAATATTTATTTATTTTACTTTTATACGTACAGAAATTGTCACATCATAAAGATTTGATACACTCGTCTGTGGCACAACTTTACCGGTTATGACAGTTCTAATGTTATTCGTTTTTTCAACAACACCGTACACATGCTTTGCTTCGAATAATTTTTTGCCTTTTTCATCGTTCTGGCCATGTACAATATTATTAACTACAGGTTGAAATCCATATTTTATTATTTTCTCCATAGTTATAACTTTTTTTTAATGTTAATAAATGTTTGTTTTGATCCCACTATGTTCACCAATCAAACACCAGAGAGCGCTCGCTCCGACAGTCGTGCTGCCTCTATATTTCACGCACGATCCTTATAAAATAGTATAAAATAAAATCAGATAAAAATAGAATAAAATGAAATATAAATAAAATATAGTGTTATATAAACATACAACAATATATAGAAAATATCTAAATCAAATTTGCGCTTATTGAATAGAATTAAACAGTATTACTGGCCAAATATTCCCTAAGTTTTAGCCTAAAGACATTTACGGAAGCTGATTCGCGAATTGAGGTAGGCAATGTGTTCCAGAGGACACAAGCCGATACAAGAAACGATCTTTGGTATACAGTTGTTCGGTGTAAAGGAACAAACAGATCCTTTGGGTCACCTCCAGTGAATCGGTGACGTATTGCTGACAAGAAAACCAACTCATCAGAGACATAACTAGGTGACCCGAGACTCATAGTATTGAACAGAAAAGTTCCCAACAGGTACTTTCGCCTATCAGCCAAATCAAGCCATCCAAGCATACGGTAGTATGGGCTGATATGCTCAGATTTGTGCACATCAAATACGAATCGCACGCAAGAATTGAGGGCGCGCTTTAGCTTAAGCTCCAGACCAGCTGTTAAATCGCAATAAACTAATGCACAGTAGTCGAAAAGAGGTAAAATTAGCGAGTTTACCAACGAGGACCGCAGGCGAGTTGGCAGAAGTTCTTTATTGGATTTTAATTGCCAAAGAGTATTATGCACTCTCCGCGAGATAAACAGCACGTGTTTCGACCAAGTCAGAGTATTGTTAATGATAACACCCAGATTCTTGGCCTGGACGACGTACGGGATAACCTCATCTTTAACCCGGATAGGAGGAACATACGATGATTCAATTGAGCTGCGGTACCGAGCACTGCTAATTATGAGTGCTTTCGTTTTAGAGGTATTGAGTGATAGCATATTCTTCAGCATCCAGTCATGGTTCATCGCGACGTCCTCGTTAACTCTCTCCACAGCCTGAGGAAGCTCATCAGGATAACAATGTAAATATATCTGTAAGTCATCCGCATACATCATATGCTTACAGTGTTTCAGCGCGAGGGGCATATCCTTAATGAAAATAGAGAAGAGGAGAGGCCCTAGAACAGTACCCTGAGATACACCGCATGAGACATCTTGCCATGAAGAGAGATTGCCGTCATGTCCTACAGTAGCCTGTTTTCTGTCGCATAGATAAGAGAGAAACCAATTCAAGGCCGAGCTAGATAATCCAAGGTCCGCAAGCTTAGTGACAAGGAGTGGATGGTTTACCATATCGAAAGCTTTTCTTAAATCGAAGAGGACAAGCACTGTGCATTTCCTATCATCGATGGCACGCCTTATATCGTCGGTGACCCTAATAAGTGCAGACTGCGCACTCTACCCCTTCCTGAATCCCGATTTGTACGGATCAAGATGACCATAAAGATCAAGATAATCAGAAACTTGGTCGAAGACTATTCGCTCGAGCGATTTGAAAAGTGAGCAGCCAATGGATATAGGCCGAAAGTCCTGCTTACTACCAGGGTGTTTAATCTTTGGAACAGGCCGAACAAGCGAGCTTTTCCAGAGTGTGGGATAGACACTGTTTGTCAACGAGAAGTTAAATATATCAAGTATAGGAAGTAGTATAGCAGGCATGCATAGTTTCAGAAAGGCAAGTGGAATAGCATCAATGCCCTTAGCATTAGATTTTGACTTGAACAAATTACGCATGAGACATTCCGTAGTTACTGAATTAAAATAAAAGTTACCGTCTCTGAAGGGTACAAGGCGCGACGTCATTGTAGCTAGTTTATCCACAGTGCTGGCATGCCTGTCGCGTTCAAAAGGTTCAGCGCAAAAGTTGTTCAGGTCTTCTAGAGATACATTCCCAGGCACATTGTCTTCATTCAATTTGGCTATTCCAATACTCCGAAGTTCGCGCCATATTGACTTCTGATCTTTGAGTCCTCTAAACTTCGACATGTAGTGTTTGCTTTTTGCAGGCTTTGACACGACCACGCAGGACTCGGTATTTATCTCTGACGACAAGTGATCTAGTTCTCCGGAATGCTTTGTAGAGAGCGTCCCGCTCTCTCATGAGCGTCTTAATATTGTTATCCAGCCAAGGAGCTGGAGGACGCCTTAGCTGGGCTTTACGAACTGGAGCATGTTTATTTATTGTCTCTAGTACGAAAGTATTTAGTAGGTCAACTTTGGCGTCAATCGAGGTAGCAGTAAATACCTGCGACCAGTCGCAGGCTTCGATGTCAAGTTTAAAGGCTTGGGAGTTAAGGAGCTTGAAGTCTCTACATGTGATTTCGCGTGGTTCAATCTTATCAGAAATAGACAGAAAACTGACACTAATCAGGTCATGACTTGATAAAAAGGCAACAGGTAATTGTGAATAACCCGAGACTTTGGAGAGGTCATTAACCGCGCAGACGTCAAGCCATGTACTGCTTGTAGCAGTGTGATGCATCGGGCAGTAAGGAACAATATCCATACTCACACTTGAAAAAAATGACTTAAGATTATTAGCATCAAAGCTATTCGAACACAAGTCTGCATTAAAGTCACCCATGACAATATTACTTTTATAGGCTTGACTGTACTGCAGGAAAGCTTCCTCAAAGTCTGACATGTAACCAATCTTTGGCGGACGATACACTACGCTGAAGGCCAACTTAGACCTACATGCGCTGGAAATTTCAGCAATTAAAAACTCCGGCCTTGCAGAATAGGCAGAAGAGGAGCATACAAGAACTTTCGCCTTCAATGATCTATGTACATATAACGCTACACCTCCTCCGCCAATGCCAGTGCGATCGCAACGGAGAATATTGTAATCCGGTAAGTGAACAGCCTGATCAGCTATATGAGGTTTCAGCCAGGATTCCGATACGGCAATGATGTGATATTGTTTTGAGGAGAAATAACCCCGAAACTCATCAATATGAGATACCAACGATTGGGCGTTCACGTGACAGACATCAATATACTTACACATAGCCATTGAAAATATAATACTTAGCAAGAAAAACAAAACAAATCGATGAGACATGGCCCAACCTAGCACAGCTAGACAGACTGGCATAAGTATACACAGTGATCATACAGTGAGGTTAAAGACGGAAGCCAAAAGGCCTAAAAGGATTAACGCGCAACGTAAGTAATGTAAATATAAGACAAAAAGCAAGTTTAACAGGTGAAGTCAATTTCCTAATACAATCAGGTAAGCGAATAATTCGGCAGAAACAGGAGTAAGTAGGACTATTTGCTACGAAGATATAGTAGGTATATCTGTAATCTTGACGACGTGTATAAGTGGTGCCCCATCCCTTTCTCTCACGTAGACGTTGCCATTCTTTGTCCAGGCATACATGACAGTTTTCGCCCATCTGGCTGCCCTTGCCGCAGCAAAGAGTTTACGCGATAACGGAGTTAAGCTTTCGCTGACAAATATGTCATGAACCTCGTTGTCCTTCCATTGCAGGTCCCGCGTTGTCAGTTTACCCCTTCGCTTCCGGATGCAGGTTACTAGATTCACCGCTGTATCACGGCGCGTGAGAACGGCTGTGATTGGAGATGGACGAGTTGGATCTTTGGATGGTAGCCGATAAATTGAGCTGACATCTGCAGCATCTAGAGTTGATCCAAGTACATTGCCAATTGAATTGAGGATACTGTAGAGGTTCTCATTAGATTTTACCGGAATTCCTCTAATTTCAACCGAGTTGAGAGCCAGTTTTTGGTGGAGCCTATTGTTCTCGACTTCCAGCGCATCCATCTGCAATTTGAGTTGCGACAGAGAACCCCGAGTGGATTCACCTTGCGCATCATATTCCGCCAACCTGGCTTCCAATCCAGCGGTTTTATTAGAATTAGCCTGAGCAGTTTCATGGCAGGCTTCTAATGATTTTATTATCTCCGCCGTTTGTCGATTTTGACTGTGCTTGTACTCATGCAGTGCCGCCGTATTCGCCTGAATAGCCTTCATGATATCCGCTAGCGAAGGTTGCAAATTCGAGTTGGCCCCACTGTCCGATCCTCCGCTGTTAGTGCCAACCATCGTAGATTTACGCGTAGAGAGTGAGCCAGGCATTTGGCTTCTATTCTGGCAAGAAGTGCAGGAGCCAGACGGTGAAGTAAACTTTTTACAAATAGGACACCGATTTTGATCAAGACTCATAACGGTCGAGCAGCAATGAGTGGTGTGAAGTGTATTATTCACCAGCACACAGAGAGATAACTAGTCTGTATTACACCCACAGTAAGAGAGGGAAGGTCAACACAACACAACAGTCCAAGCACAGTATATTAGGCGCCAATGATATTGAGTCAGCTGATAGCAAATCAGCTGTCACTGTGGTCAGCTGACCGATGTCAAACTGTCAGCCGTTACACGTTAACCGCAACGAGCGATCCTGCTAAATTGTCTAACTTGTAAGAGAAAGTTTTGAAGAGAGTACCACTTCCTCGCCACTTGCAGTTGATAAAAAAAAAAAAAAAATTTAGCCACATGTATTAGACTCAGGCACTCAACATCCATAAAGGACCGAACACCCACAATGATCGAATTACGGAGCTGAACTATGAAACTGTCAGTGAGCCCAGAAGATGCACGCCGTTCCACTGGTCGAAGAGATAATTGTTCAATATTTCCGAAGAATACCACTTCCCAGAAAAACTGGAGAAGCACCTCAATAACAACCAGTGATTAACTGAAGATCTATACTATTATAGCTTGTACTCTACGCAGCAAAATGCACACTTATTCACTTTCCTGACAGAGCAACTTCAAACACGTCTATCCGTCACCGCGTCACCGGCAGAGAGAGAGAGAGAGAGAGAGAGAGAGAGAGAGAGAGAGAGAGAGAGAGAAGAGAGAGAGAGAGAGAGAGAGAGAGAGGAGAGAGAGAGAGAGAGGAGAGAGAGAGAGGGAGAGGGAGAGGGAGAGGGAGAGGGAGAGGAGAGGGAGAGGGAGAGGGAGAGGGAGAGGGAGAGGGAGAGGGAGAGGGAGAGGGAGAGGGAGAGGGAGAGGAGAGGGAGAGGTAGAGGGAGAGGGAGAGGGAGAGGAGAGGGAGAGGGAGAGGGAGAGGGAGAGGGAGACGGAGAGGGAGAGGAGAGGGGAGAGGAGAGGGAGAGGGAGAGGAGAGGGAGAGGGGGAGGGGGAGGGGGAGGGGGGAGGGGGAGGGGGAGGGGGAGGGGGAGGGGGAGGGGGAGGGGGAGGGGGAGGGGGAGGGGGAGGGAGATAGATAGATAGATATTTTATTATGCCCCAGAATACTTTCGGGCAAGAGAAAAACTACGTATAAAATATTAATAATATACACAAGTATAAAAGTAAAATGAAATTAAATAAAATAAAATAAAATATAATATAATATACAATAAAATAAATAAAATAAAATAAAATAAAATAAAACATAATATAAAATATAAAATAATAAATTTTAGTTAGAATAAAGTAAAGTGAGTAGATTAAATGAAAAACACAATCAAATAAGCGAAATAAAATAAAACAAAATAAAACAAAATAAACTAGCACTACGCAATACTATAACTTAGGTAGTAGAAAGATAGCTTAATTGATCGAGCTAGCTAGGGCAGAAACCTCATTGGATAAAAAGTACTCATACACCTTATCCTTGAAAACAGCACATGAGGACGAGGAAGTAATGTCAGGAGGAAGAGAATGCCATAGGTAAACAGCAGTGAGATGGAAGGAGTTGCGGTAAATGCAAGTTCTATGTAGCGGAATATGAAAAGTATTAGCCATGCCCAGGCGTGACGAATGACGAGTATAATCATGATGTAAGGGAAATAGTTCACGTAAGTACGACGGGGCATGGTTATGCAGAATATTATAAGTAACTATAGCTACAAAGTACTTCCTCCTGTTTGAGACTGACAACCACTTCAACCGTAATCGATATGGGGTGATATGTACATCAACACGTAGATCAAAAATGAATCGTATCGCACTGTTTACTAATCGCTGAAGTTTTAAGTCAAGCTCGTTTGACAAATCATTATAAACAACACAACAATAGTCGAGTAAAGGAAAAATTAGAGTAGAGACTAATTTTATGCGAAGTTCAGTTGACAGCGAGTTCTTGTGATATTTTAATCTGTGAAGTGTGAAATTCACTTTGCGAGATATTGTTGTTACATGACTAGCCCAAGAAAGATTTGCTTGCAATATAACTCCCAGATTACGAGCCTCTAGTACATAAGGTATAGAGGTCTGATCAATTGCCATGACAGGCACTAGTTTAAAGTCGATGGACTGAACGTTTGCTCCGCTACCACAAATCATTACTGAAGACTTCGCTAAATTTAATTTAAGGCTATTTTCATTCGAATACTCAGATATCTGGTTGATATCATACAGTATCTTAGCTAACCCTACATTGAGCTCTGACCGGTGACAGCTCAAGTAGATTTGGGTATCATCAGCAAACACTATGTGGTCGGAATACTTGAGAGAAGCACCTATGTCGTTGATGAAGATAGAAAACAATAAAGGTCCTAATACAGAGCCTTGTGGAACACCGGATGTGATAGGAAGCCAGTTCGAAATATTTGTCTTATCTATGACAGTCTGAGTTCTACCAGTGAGATAGGAGTAAACCCAGCTCAGAGACGATTCGGAAAAACCAATGTCACGGAGCTTTTTACTGTGAGCTATGCGATACCCTGATTGGCGAGAATCCAAAATATTAAAGTCAGTAAGATATTTAATGATCTGGTTATGAGCAATCTTTTCATAGATTTTGGAGAGTTCGCACAAGTTCGCAATTGGTCGAGTATCCGAAGGAGACAAAGGTGTATTTTGTTTTGACAAAGGTCTAATAAATGATCGTTTCCAACTCGCCGGAAAGAACGAGTTGTCAAAGCAGGAATTGAACAATTTCTGTAAGAAAGGAACCAGCAATGGAGCTGCTTTTTTAATAATGAAAGACGAAATACCGTCAGGTCCCGTTGAATGAGAATCAGAGATATAGGACATAATTAACCGGAGTACATCATTCTCCGTTACATGCTCAAACCGAAACAGATGATTCGAGATATCAACATGGCTTTTAATTGACTGCAATTCACCTTTAGAACAAGCTGGTAAGGAACTAGAGATTAAGGAATAATAAGAGTTCAGTTGATCAGGCGTGAAAAAATTAAGAAGGGAGGTTGACGATGTTTTAACTAGTCCAAGGGTCGCAAGCTCCTTCCACAGTTTGTTAACATTGTTAACATTGGCTAGTCTGGTAAAGTTGTACTCACTTTTCACACGTTTCAACTCAGACGTCAACTCGTCTCTGAATTTCCGATAAATTGCATATCCTAATAGGCTATTAGCCCTTTTTGCTTGTTTATAAAGGGCGTTGCGTTTTCTAATACGCAATTTTAATTCTGGTGTGAGCCATGGTGCAATAGGCTTGCGTACAATAAAATTCTTGAAAGGAGCATGAATGCCAAGAGCTAAAAGTAAGATACCTTCTAAGGCCTTAAGAAACACGTTAATGTCATCAGAAATTGAGGAATTTGTGGGTGCAAGCTCTACTATCTTAACAAGAGATAATTCCACAGTTGTATTGAATGCACTAACGTCAAAATTCTCGAAGTTGCGGCGAACTATCATTTGGTCAGGATTATGCGGTGTAATAAAGGCATACGAGAGTTCAAGATGGTCATGCCCTGCAATAAATGGTGTTTCAGACTTTGTGAAGGCAATGTTTTTGTCACTGCTATCAATAATTATGACAGCAATAAGCGTATCGGACGTGGATGTATGATGCGTCGCTTGGGATTCGACCAGGTATAATGATAGAGAAGAAACCATCTCACTAAGATATCTAGATTCAACAGAGTTAGACGAAAGATCACAATTCAGATCACCAGCAATGATGACATTTTTGAAGGAATGACTAAACTCGCAGAAAGTGTTTATATAGTCAGTAAATAGTTTACTTTTGGGTGGCCTGTACATGGACGTGAATAATATAGAGTCCTGGTTAGGATAGTGTATGTCAAGCAGGAGAAACTCAGGTTGATTAGAATACAAACAGGGTGAAGCTGCTCATAGATTGGCTTTCAATGACTCATGAATATAACACGCAACACCTCCACATCCCCTTCCTATTCTATCATGACGAATAATAAAATAGTTCGGAATCTTAACAAGATCGTTAGAAATTTCAGGCTTGAGCCATGTTTCAGATATAGAAATAACGTGATAAAAATGTTCGCTAAGATATGATTTGATGTAGTCAATGTGGCCCAATAACGAGTTTGCATTAAATTGACAGATTTTCAAGGACGTAGCACTATCATGCAATCTCACTGCTTTTCGAGAGTTCCGTACACGATTTAGTCAACCTAATTTGTCAAGATCAGCCTCAGAAGTGATGCGAATAGGCTGAGATCCATCTTCCTTACGTGCATAGATCTGACCCTCCCTAGACCATACATATTTCCAATTTCTGTCAGACGCGATCTTTTTAGTTTTGCGCAACAAATTATAAGTGTTTGGGTGCATAAACTCGTTGACAAAAATATTGCCACGCTTATCACATGCAAAAACATCACTAACCGCTAATACGCCGTGCGAACGCTTTTTCCTTATAATATGGCTACTGATCTGTGAGGATTTAAAGAAGACAATAAATGATTTTGATGCCTTACTAGTGTTAACCCGCTCAGGATTTTGGCTCGAAGGAGCTCTGCGGGTGATTAGACGAATGTCGAGTATGTCAGAAGCGAGTTCAGGGACACCAAGCACAGTCAGAACTTTAGTAACGACTTCTGATGGATTATCAGTAACTGTAAATGGTATACCAGCAATGGTGATCTGGGCAGAGGAGTTGACAGGTGTATTGGTTAATGAATCTCGTAAAAAATCAATTTCCCCAGTAAGTAACACGGTGCTGGCCTCTAATTGTGCTATTCTGTCACCTTGATCACTCACTGTTTCAACAATATTTTCGATAGCATTAAGCTTAGATGCCATATTAGAATTGTATGTATTTTGACAGTTGATAAAAGCATTAAGTGTATCTACATTTTTGTTCAGAAGGGCTGCTATCGAGTCAAGAGTTCTGCCCGATTGAGACATGACTGGTGTATCAACAATACAATTCAACTGCTCTCTGATATTTTGAGTACTACTCGATGGCTTGTTACCAAGATTTTTATAACAACAGGGACTAGAGTTTCTACTACTCGTATAGTATCTATAACACCCTGGATGAAAACTTTTTGAGCAGTCTACACACCTCAGTTTTTCACCGGCTACAAGCCGTTTGCACTTAAAGCAAGTGTCAGACATGCAACCGATTTGGTGTAATGAGAAGCAACAATAATACCAGCTGAGAGAAATGTCACAGAGACACGGTAAAAGGTCGTGTAGATACTAACACACCGCATAAATCGAACTCACAGTAGACACACACACGCTGAAGCACACGGGAACAAGCATTGACGTAAACAGGTACTTAAGATTAATTCCAGCTCCAGAGTATTATTTGAGAGAAATTCCCTAGCGGTCGTTCAATGGGAAGAGGGAAGGTAGCGTAGGAGTAGTAAACAGCAAATCGTCCGTCCGTTAACTGCCAAGTCGTTCCAGTCAATAATTTTAGGTTATAGGATACCAGTCTTCAGTTTATTGCCTCATCCCGTAGCTCAAAAGAGAGAGCAACGACGATTTTTAGCTCAAATTTTGCGTGAGCGACGGGCGAGGAAAAAAACCTGGAAGCAGAGCCCGAGAAACGGGCAGGGAACAGCAGAAAATGGGCAGAACGGGAGAGCAACAGAAAGTTAACCAAACAGGTACTCACCGATCCAAAAGAGGAGAGGGAGAGGGAGAGGGAGAGGGAGAGGGAGAGGGAGAGGGAGAGGGAGAGGGAGAGGGAGAGGGAGAGGGAGAGGGAGAGGGAGAGGGAGAGGGCGAGGGAGAGGGAGAGGGAGAGGGAGAGGGAGAGGGAGAGGGAGAGGGAGAGGGAGAGGGAGAGGGAGAGGGAGAGGGAGAGGGAGAGGGAGAGGGAGAGGGAGAGGGAGAGGGAGAGGGAGAGGGAGAGGGAGAGGGAGAGGGAGAGGGAGAGGGAGAGGGAGAGGGAGAGGGAGAGGGAGAGGGAGCGGGAGAGGGAGAGGGAGAGAGAGAGAGTTGTTTATTATGTCCATGACAATGTTGGACAAGAACAAGACTACCTGCAAGAAACCTGACCCAGCTATACCAGGGACGGAGAAGATGTCAGACGAGATAAGGTTGGGGGGGGGGGGGCTACGTCCTGTCAAATTCCGTGTCGAACAGAAACTGTCGAAGGCGAGAGCGGAAAACCGGCGACTAAGGAAGACTCACGCAGTTCCTGAGGGAGAGACTCCCAGAAGAGGATACCGGAAACCGCGAGGGACAACCCTCACTAGCGTGGCTACCCCTCACGAGCCTGCTGGATCCAGGTGCGCTGGCAGGGCGGACGACAAAGAGGGCACGCAAATAGTCTGGTGCGTCTGTGTGTAGGACGCCGAAGAGCAGGCTACCAAGAAAGCATAGTCTGCGATCACGCACAGAGAGCTAACCCAGAGCGCGACGGTGAGAAGTGATGTGCTCATCTTTAGCAGCCCCGCAAACAAAGCGGGTACAACAGTTGAGTAGACGTTGCAGGCGGGTGTTAAGTACGCCAGAAATATCATTAAAGACTACTGAGCAGTAATCCAGGAGCGGGAAGACCAGGGCCGTTACGAGGTAGTTGCGCAAGGAGAAAGTGAGCAGTTTACGGGAGGCAGAAAGCTGGCGGAGAGCGAAGTGCACTCGCCCAGGCACAGCATCAACGTGGGGAGTCCAGGAGAGCGAGCTGTCGAAAATTAACCCCAAGTTCCGCACAGTGCGGGAAAAGGGGACAGGAACTACATTAACTACCACCGGCGGAAGAGGCGTAGCGTTGAGTCTAGTGACAAACGAGGAGCTACCGAGAATGATGGCCTGGGTCTTGGAGGCGTTGAGAGAGAGGGAGTCAGCACGAGACCACTCCTGGACCGCTGCAACGTCGAGATTTAAGCGCGCTATGGCCTTCGGAACCTCAGCTGCAGGGCACTGCAGGTAAACTTGTAGGTCGTCGGCGTATAACAGGTGTTCGGTGTGACGAAGAGTGCGTGCGATGTCGTTGATGAAAGCAACGAAGAGCAGGGGACTCAGAACGGAGCCCTGGGGGACTCCTTGATCAAGTGATGCCCAGGAGGAAAGTTCCCCAGAAGGGCCAACCACTGCCTGCGAGCGGCCTCGGAGGTAACTGGATGTCCAGGTCAAGGCGTGCTGTGACAAGCCGATCGCCCTGAGCTTGGCGAGAAGCAAGGCGTGAGGGATAGAGTCGAACGCCTTGCTGAAATCGAACAGTACGACGATTGTGACCAGGCGGTCGTTGACGCCGCTACGCACATCGTCCGCAAGCTTGAGTAGGGCAGTTTGCGTGCTAAGGCCCGGGCGGAAGCCGGACTGTCGAGAGTCGAGTAGAGAGCGGCTCTCCAGATAAGTCAGCATCTAAAGGAGCACGACGCGCTCAAGCACCTTAGACAAGAGGCATAAATTCGCGATGGGACGCATCTGCTGGAGAGAGGTGGGAGACTTGACCTTAGCCAACGGGATGATACGGGCCTTCTTCCAAGACGCTGGGAAAACACCGGAGTTGAGCGACTGGTTGACGAGAAGCAGCAGGAATGGAAAAATGGCCGGAAGGGCGTCCTTAATGTTGCGGAGTGAGAGGTCATCAACCCCCCGGGATTGAGACGAGAAGTGAAAGATCGCACTGTGAAGAGCAGCCGGAGACACGTCGGCAAAGTAGAATAAAGTGTCATCATAACTAGGCGGGGGTAGGCCGCGAAAGAACTCCTCGACCTCCTGAGATGCTCCAGGACGGCAGGAGACCGCCGCGAAATGGATATTTAGTTCTTCTAGAGAGAACCCGGCACAGTCGCTAATCTGGGAGAAGGCCAGCCCGAGGGATCGAAGCTCATTCCAGAGGGCCCGGGAGCCGGAGGCATTAGACAACCGGTCGGCATAGAAAGTGGTGCGGGCCGCAGAGATGCGCCTGTGGAGGGCATCGCGGGAGCCGCGGTAGGAGAGAAGATCGGTCCCGTCGCGCGTGCGCTTGTACCGTCGGTAGAGAGCATCCCTCTCTCGCTCAAGGGCCCGCAGGTCAGGAGTGATCCAGAGCGGGGCGCGACGCTTGGAGAGAAATGTGCGGATGGGTGCCAGTAGGTACAAGGCGGTGGTGAGATTGCCCTGGAGACGCTGCAGCAGCTCATTAGCGGAGACAGGTGGAAAGAAGCAGTCCCAATTCATAGAGTCACGGGAGCAGGCGAACTCCTCAGTTGAGAAGTTACGATAGGAAAGTCACCGTCCGGGCAGATGGGACCTAAAGCATGCCCGTCCGGGTCAAGTCACGGCGTCTCACCAGGTCAGACCTAAGTCGAAGCTGGTCACCGAGGAGTCCCGGCTCACCCAGACACAGCGTTCTAAAAAAACGGAGAGGGAGGGAGAGATAGATAGAGAGAAAGATAAATGGTTTATCATGCCCCAGAACATTTTGAGGCAAGAGAAAAACAACAGAGTAGGAAAAGTATTTAACAATCGTGTGAAGTATACTTAAGTATAATAAAATAAAATAAAATGAAATAATCTAATAAACTGAGTTAAAATTAAACTGAACACAAATAAAGTAACCAAGAAAAATTTAGATAGAATAAAGTAAAGTAAGTAGAATAAACAAAAAACACAATCATATAAGCGAAATGAAATGAAATAAAAATAAGCTAGAATAGTAACCTAATGATGCATTTCATAAACATTTTTTTTTTTTCGCACAGGGGTAACTTGGGCTATACCGTTACTTGGGGTAATTATCCATAAGTTAATTCATCTGGCTAGCTAGGGCAGATACCTCGTTTGATAAGAGGTACTCATACACCTTGGTCTTGAATACAGCACATGAGGGCGAGGAAGTAATGTCCAGAGGAAGAGAATGCCATAGGTAGACAGCAGTGAGGTAGAAGGAGTTGCGGTAAATGCAGGTTCTATGTAACGGAATATAAAAAGTATCAGCCATGCGAAGACGTGACGAATGTCGAGCAGAATCATGATGTAGAGGAAATAGTTCGAGTAGGTACGACGGGGCATGGTTATGTAGTATATTATAAGTAACTATAGCTACAAAGTACTTCCTCCTGATTGACACTGACAGCCACTTCAACCGTAATCGATACAGGGTGATATGTACATCACCACGTAGATCAAAAATGAATCGTATCGCACTGTTTACCAGTCGCTGAAGTTTGAAGTCAAGCTTGTGTGACAAGTCATTATACTGTTACAACGGGGGGGAATTACGAAAGATCTAAGAGAATCAAAGAGTTCTCTGTGCGATTTAAGCGAACGCCGAGCCAAAGAAGTCTCACGAACAAGGAATATTAAGAAAGAAAATAGATGTATTTGGACACAAGCTCTCTTTTTAAAGTCTAGAGACTGACTGTTTTTACAATAATATCGGTTGACGCAGCAACCTTATTCTTTTTAAAGACATAAGAGGTTTATAAACGTCTTTTATCTATGATGACTACTAGATCATTTGAAAGGGGACAAAACGGGTGATTTCACCCTTTGTAACATTACTCCCCCTCGAGGAAAAGAGTCGACCCGACTCGAAAAAGATAAACAATTACAAAAAAGTGATCTAGCAGTCAGTGCTCGAAGGTGAGTTGGAGCTGTGGCTCTAAAAATTAAAAGACTCCCTTTTTACTATCTGGCATTTGCCCACAGTCTCAAGGTAAACCACAGAAAACCTTGAGCAGATAGTTGAGCGTTCAATTGAATTCAAAATTTGTGTGCCTTGTTTTATAAAGGTAAGTGTTAAGGGTGAGTTAGTGAGTTCTTCATGAATTTGAAGACATCAAAATCATCCGGATCGTCGCCGAAAAGAAAATTCATTCCTCTTCGTACAACAAGGCGGGAAACCATAACTGGGAAAACTCTGAGTCCTAGACAACGGAAAGGTTGATTCCCTCCGAGAACCGGCACAGGAAACAGGAAAAAGGAACGGGTGACTGAATCCAAAACTTCTTCAAAAAACAGCACACCCTAGAGTTTGGAGGACAAATGTGAGTGGTGGTATAACAATTCAAATTCACCAAGTGAATTTGGGAGAATACACGAATAAAATAAATTAAATATGTAGTCAAAAGAAAAGGAACGATCTTATCTGAATATCCGGCGAACCCAGGCTAAGACCGGACAAACAGTACAGCTGGAGGTAACATCGGGAACAGCCAAAGACGACAGATTCGTCGGGAAAAAAATCTATAAAAACTCAAAGAAACTGACATATGGGTTAGAAAAATAAGAGAGGATCGACCAATCGCTCACTACTTCATTCAAGCGCAGAACCGAAACACTCCTCAAGCCAAAGAAATCGATGTATCAAAATTTCTCGAATCGACGGAAGTCGAAGATCCCGACCTGTCAACGAACTTTCTAACCTTCAGAGAGCTACTGAAACGATGCTCTTGACTGATAAGGAGCTAAACGATCCAGATGAACGACTTTAGATTTCGAACGAGGGGAACGTCTAATTCTAAAAACAACGTCGTTAATCCGGTCAACAATAAAATAAGGACCTTCCCAATTACTTTGGAGTTTGGGACAACGCCCTTGTTGCCGCCGAGGTTGAAATAACCAAACGGAATCTCCCTTCTCAAATTGTAAATTTCTAGCTCTAATATCATAACGATCCTTAGTCTTATCGGAGACCATACGAATTCTTTCCCTAGCAAATTCATGAACCTCGTCCAATTTTTGACGAAAAACGGAATTGAAATACACCTGGGACGAAGTCACGGAAGGATTGACGCCCTTTTCTAAATCTGACGGAAGTCGAAGATCCCGACCCGTCAACATCATAGCTGGAGAAAAACCGGTAGTATCGTGAATTGCAGAGCGATACGATAAAAGAAATAAGGGAATCCACTCATCCCAATCTTTCTGATCCTGATCAACGAAAGAAGAAAGATAACGAAGAAGCGTCCTATTCAATCTTTCTACCATTCCATTAGACTGCGAATGCAAAGCGGTAGAACGAGTTTTTCTAATCCCTAAAATTTGAAGGAACTCCTTCATCAAATTCGACTCAAAATTTCGACCCTGATCTGTGTGTAATTCAAGAGGAGCTCCGTAACGACAGACAAATTCTCGAATGAAAGCTCGAGCAACGGTGCTAGCTTCTTGATTCGGAATTGGGACTACTTCTAACCACTTTGTAAAATAATCTGCTATCACCAGGGCATACCGATTTCCTGACCTAGAAAGAGGAAGAGGGCCTAGGATATCCATTGCGACTCTTTCAAATGGAGCTCCTACGTTATATATTTGAAGAGAGCTCTTCCCTTTTTCACGAGGTCCCTTCTTGGCTAAACAAACCGTGCAAGTTCTGCACCAATTTTCAACGTCAGCTCGACATTGAGCCCAAAAATACCTTTCTCTGATCCTACCTAAAGTCTTATTAGAAGCGAAATGGCCACCAACAGGTGAATCATGAAAGCTTGATAAAATCTCAGTTATCTTTTCTCTAGGAACCAGAAGCTGCCAACGTACCGACCTGGAGTCAGGTGATTCCCATTTCCTATAAAGCAACTGATCGAGGAGAAACAAGGAGTCCCACTGCGCCCAGTAAATTTTCAAAGACTGACTCATAGAAGATATTTCTTCCCACTGAGGCCTAACTCCTGTGGATTTCCAATTCCGAACCAGGAGGAGATCTGAATCTTTTCCCTGGGCGATGATCCAGTCTTCTTTATTTTCAACGAGAGAAATTTGACGAACGTTAAGCGAGGGATCTTGCTGTTTATTTAAACGAGAGCACTGTTTGCAATCGTCCCCGCACGGACGACGAGAAAGTGCATCAGCATTACCATGCAGAACTCCGGGACGGTGTTTAATTTCGAAGTCATATTGACCTAACCTCTCCAACCATCGAGCTACTTGGCCTTCAGGTGATTTGAACGAAAGAAGCCAAGTTAAGGCAGCATTGTCTGTCCGAATCAAAAATTTCCTTCCATAAAGATAATGATGGAAATGGCAAGTAGATTTTACCTTCGCTAATAATTCCCTACGGGTAACACAATAATTGCGTTCTGGTTTAGACAAGACCCGACTGAAATAACTAATAACGCGCTCTTGATTATTCTGAATTTGAGACAAAACCCCACCTATACCACAGAGAGAAGCGTCAGAATCTACGATGAATTGAGAATCGGTGATGGGATAAGCTAATATCGGTGACGAAGTTAATAATTTTTTAAGGAGAACAAAGGCTCCTTCGCATTCGGGAGTCCAATCGAAAACAACTTTAATTCCTGTAAGAGCATGGAGAGGTCTCGCTATAGAAGCAAAGCCCTTAACGAAACGTCTGTAATAAGTACTAAGTCCTAAGAAACTTTGAACCTTTGCTTTTGAATCGGGACGAGGCCAATTCAAAACCTTTTCTATTTTAGAAGGATCTGTCTTAACACCTTTCGCTGAAACGACGTGTCCGAGAAAAGATACTTCCTTTTTGAAAAAATGACATTTTTTGGGACTCATTTTTAGACCAGCTTGGAATAAACGACTAAAAACCTGCTTAAGATTTTCCAATTCCTCATCAAAAGTCTTACCAAACACAATGATGTCATCGAGATAAACTAAACAAATCTTGCCAGTCAGACCTTGAAGGGCGAATTCCATCGCTCTTTCGAAGGTAGCTGGTGCATTACAAAGGCCAAAAGGCATAACTTTAAATTGCCAAAGTCCACCTAAACCTGTAAGAAAAGCTGTTTTCGCTTTGTCTAACGGATTCATTTCAACTTGCCAATAACCACTCTGTAAATCAATCGTAGAGAACCAACGAGCACCAGAAATTAAATCAAGGGTATCTCCTATCTGAGGAAGCGGATATGCATCTTTCTTGGTGATCTCGTTCAACTTCCTATAATCTATACAAAACCTCTTGGAACCATCTTTTTTATTGACCAAGACAATGGGAGAAGCCCACGGACTAGAAGACGGCTCAATAACATCTGCTGTTCTCATATCCTCTACTAATTTTTCAACTTCCCTGCGACCATTTAAAGGAAGCCGTCTAGCTGCCTGTTTAATCGGAGCGTTATTCCCTACATCTATCGAATGCTTAGCTATGGTACATCTCCCGATGTCGGCAGAGTCTTTAGCAAAAGTCTCTTTTAAATCGTTAAAAAGGCAAACGAGACTGTTAGTCTGAGCGATATCTAAATCTTTAGAAGACCTAGCAAAGAGTTCCGTGAGATAAGAAGGAACGACTAAAGAGTCTGAAACATGTTCTAAAACGCGCAAAGACGAGAGGGTTTCTTTCTGTTCAGAAGAGTTAATAAACCTAGACGTTTCGAGGTTGATTTTACGATAACCAGAACAGAGAGTCGAATCGCCGGTAGAAATGACGCAGTTGTGAGCGGAAAGAAAATCTACGCCTAATGGACGAACAACGGAAATTTCGGCTCCAGTATCTATCACCCACAAACAACTTAGTCCGTTAACGGAACCTTTAGCATATAGGCTGGTACGACGCAGGCCTCTAACCACGAACTGTGAAGCAATAGGGCTAAGGAACTTGGAAGAAACCGATGATATCCGCCCTTTCGAAACATTGGTAGCTAGTTTCCCGAATTCTGAGGAACAGAAGGTTGCGCTGACCAAACCGGATTAGAGGGAGCCCTCTTGGAGGCATTTTTGCGCCACGAATCTTCCGCAGTCTTCAACTGACGGTCGAGTTCAAAACAATTCTTCGCGATATGTCCTCTTACGCCGCAAAACTGGCACTCTGAGACAGGCCGATTGGAGTTTGATCTATCGTAACGAGAGAAACCACTATTTTTCCTTCCTGGAAGAGAATCTGAGCTAGGCTGATTGACTGAAGGACGGGACGAAGAATTTTCTGAAGGTCCAACTTGGCTCAATCGATGAAGTTGACGCGAACCTAAATCCGCCTCGTTTATGGCTTCTAATTCTAAGGCCTTAATAATAGCTTCATGTAGAGAAGTTGGAGCTGCGTGCCTCAGATAATACCGAAGCTCCGGATTCCGAATCGCATTAATGAATTTCGCCCGAGCTATCTGATCTCTAGCTTTTTCTGCACAATCAGTAAGAGAATGTCGAGCGAGACGTTCGATGTCATTTCCGAGAGAGGCTAAATCTTCCTTGGGCCCTTGACGTCTATTTTCAAACTGAGTAAAATAAAGTTTGGAAAGATGTTCTTCGCCAAACCGGAGTTTAAGAGTCGCACAAATGCTGTCGAAATTTTCAGAATCCGAATCTGAAAGCGATCCAAGAACTACCAAAGCCGGACCAGACAAAGACGCTGTCAAGTTAGCTGCTTTCTGGGACGAATTCCAACCATTAACCTTACTAATCATGTTAAACTGACGTTCGTATAGACTCCAAGCAGACGAACCGTCATACGAACCGGGCTTCAAATTCGATTGTTTCGAGGGCAACTCTACAATACTCGCGGGAGGTACAGAAACCTGATTGAGTCCGAACGAGCTCTGAGTTTGCGGAGGGAGAGCATTGACAGTTCCGCGTGATTTAAAAAAGGCCAAGAACTCTGCTTGAATATCTACGCTAGGATGAGACGACGTGACAGGAGGCTCAACTACTTCCGAAATATCACGTGACGGAACATCGTGGCATCGCGGAAAAGAGCTAACCTGAGCTTGTCGCGAGACATGAACAGGTGGAAAATTTTTAGCAACAGGGGGAATTTCGCCTCCCCCATAAATAGCGTCAGACCTAGATTGATCCGGAATCGAATGAATGGAGGTCCTCCGTGCTGGGACCGGAACTGAAGGAAGAGAAGTCCTTCTACCTGGGGATGGAACTGGGCTTATCGGGAATTCCTGCGGCCGCTCCTGAAGCTTCTGCACACCTTGCAGGATCCCGATCAACGCCTGCGACACGATTTCTTGTTGTTGACGCTGTTGCGAGAGGAGTTCGTGCAGAAGATTCTGCTGTTCTTGTTGCTGCTGTTGTAGCAGTTGTTGATGTTGTTGTTGCTGTTGTTGATGTTGTTGTTGCTGCTGAATCTGACGCATCAGCAAATCTTAGTTTCCCTGGATGAGCTCTGCCACGAGAGCTAGTTGGGGCTGGGGCTGAACCTCAGCTTCCGAACGACGAGAAACGGGAGGAAACGCCGGTTCAGGAGAACGCTGGCACGATGAAACGCGTCCGGCAGCTCGTCGCTCCGCGCGTGATGCTCTTGTCAGAGGAGATCTTTGCATTTTTTTTTTGTTTATTTCTTTACACTCAAAATCCACTCAAATGGCACAGAAGAGATCCCGCTTCCGACACCAATGTTACAACGGGGGGAAATTACGAAAGATCTAAGAGAATCAAAGAGTTCTCTGTGCGATTTAAGCGAACGCCGAGCCAAAGAAGTCTCACGAACAAGGAATATTAAGAAAGAAAATAGATGTATTTGGACACAAGCTCTCTTTTTAAAGTCTAGAGACTGACTGTTTTTACAATAATATCGGTTGACGCAGCAACCTTATTCTTTTCAAAGACATACGAGGTTTATAAACGTCTTTTATCTATGATGACTACTAGATCATTTAAAAGGGGACAAAACGGGTGATTTCACCCTTTGTAACAATACACAACACAACAATAGTCAAGTAAAGCAAAAATTAGAGTAGAGACTTATTTTATGCGAAGTTCAGTTGATAGTGAGTTCTTGTGATATTTTAATCTATGAAGTGTAAATTCACTTTGCCAGATATTGCTGTTACATGACCAGTCCAAGAAAGATTTGCTTGCAATATAACTCCCAGATTACGAGCCTCCTGTACATAAGGTATAGTGGTCTGATTTATTGCCATGACCGGCAATAGTTTGAAGTCAATGGACTAAACGTTTGCTCCACTACCACAGATCATTACAGAAGACTTCGCTAAATTTAATTTAAGGCTATTTTTATTCGCATATTCAGATATCTGGTTGATATCATATAGTATATTAGCTAACCCTACATTGAGCTCTGACAGGTGACAGTTCAAGTAGATTTGAGTATCATCAGCAAACACTATGTGGTTGGAATACTTGAGAAAAGCTCCTATGTGATTGATAAAGATAAAAAACAATAAGGGTCCTAATACAGAGCCTTGCGGAACAGTCGACGTGATAGGAAGCCAGTGCGAAATATTTGCCTTATCTATGACCGCCTGAGTTATACCAGTGAGATAGAAATAAACCCAGCTCAGAGACGATTCAGAAAAACCAATGTCACGGAGCTTTTTCAGCAGAATGGAATGAGAGACCGTGTCAAAGGCTTTGCTGAAGTCAAAGAGAACTAAAATAATCACACGTCTACCATCAGCAGACTTTCTAATGTCATGGCAAAGGCGAAACAAGGCTGTCTGTGTACTGTGAGCTATGCGATACCCTGATTGGCGAGAATCCAAAATATTAAAGTCAGTAAGATATTTAATGATCTGGTTATGAGCAATCTTTTCATAGATTTTGGAGAGTTCGCACAAGTTCGCAATTGGTCGAGTATCCGAAGGAGACAAAGGTGTATTTTGTTTTGACAAAGGTCTAATAAATGATCGTTTCCAACTCGCCGGAAAGAACGAGTTGTCAAAGCAGGAATTGAACAATTTCTGTAAGAAAGGAACCAGCAATGGAGCTGCTTTTTTAATAATGAAAGACGAAATACCGTCAGGTCCAGTCGAATGAGAATTAGAGATATAGGACATAATTAACCGGAGTACATCATTCTCCGTTACATGCTCGAACTGAAACAGATGATTCGAGGTATCAACATGGCTTTTAATTGCCTGCAATTCACCATTTGAACAAGCTGGTAAGGAACTAGAGATTGAGGAATAATAAGAGTTCAATTGATCAGGCGTGAAAAAATTAAGAGGGGAAGTTGACGATGTTTTAACTAGCCCAAGGGTCGCAAGCTCCTTCCACAGTTTGTTAACATCGTTAACATTGGCTAGTCTGGTAAAGTTGTACTCACTTTTCACACGTTTCAACTCAGACGTCAACTCGTCTCTGAATTTCCGATAAATTGCATACCCTAATGGGCTATTAGCCCTTTTAGCTTGTTTGTAAAGGACGTTGCGTTTTCTGATACGCAATTTTAATTCTGATGTGAGCCATGGTGCAATAGGCTTGCGTGCAATAAAATCCTTGAAAGGAGCATGAATGTCAAGAGCTAAAAGTAAAATCCTTTCTCACGAAACACGTTAATATCATCAGAGATTGAGGAATTCGTGGGTACAAGCTCTACTATCTTAACAAGGGATAATTCCACAGTTTTGAATGCACAAACGTCAAAATTCTTGAAGTTGCGGCGAACTATCAATTGGTCTGGATTTTGCAGTGTACTAAAGGCATACAAGAGTTCAAGAAGATCGTGCCCTGCGGTAAATGGAGTTTCAGACTTGGTGAAGGCAATGTTTCCATCACTACTATCAACAATTATGACACCAATAGGCGTATCGGACGTAGATGTATGATGCGTCGCTTGGGATTCAACCAGGTATAATGATAGAAAAGAAACAATATCACTAACAATAAGATATCTAGATTCAACAGAGTTAGACAAAAGATCACTATTGATATCACCGGCAATTATGACATTTTTGGAGGCATGACTAAACTCACAGAAAGTGGTAACATAGTCAGTGAATAATCTACTTTTGGGTGGCCTGTACATGGACGTGAACAATATGGGGTCCTGGTTAGGACAGTGTATGTCAAGCAGAAAAAACTCAGGTTGATTAGAGTACAAACGCGATGAAGCCGCTAATAGATTGGCTTTCAGTGACTCGTAAATATAACATGCAACACCACATCCCATACCTATTCTATCACTACGAATAATAAGATAATTCGGTATCTTAACAAGATCATCAGAAATTTCAGGCTAAAGCCATGTTTCAGATATGGAAATAACATGATAAAAATGTTCACTAAAATATAATTTGATATAATCAATGTGGCCCAATAACGAGTTTGCATTAAATTGACAGATTTTCAAGGACGTAGAAATATAGTGCAATCTCACTGCTCTTCGAGAATTCTGCATGTAATTTAGTCAATCCAACTTGTCTAGATCAGCCTCAGAGGTAATACGAACTAACTGAGATCCATCTTGCTTGCGTGCGTAGATCTGACCCTCTCTAGACCATACATATTTCCAACCTCTATCAGACGCGATCCTCTTAGCTTTGCGCAACAAATTATACGTGTTAGGGTGAAGAAACTAGTTGACGAAATATTACCAAGTTTATGACACGCAAAAACATCGCTAACCGCTAATACGCCCTGAGAAAGCTTTTTCCTTATAATATGAATACTGATCTAAGAGGATTTAAAGTAAACGATAAATGATTTTGATGCATCTCTAGTGTTATCCCGCTTAGGATTTCGGCTCACTGGAGCTCTGCGGGTGATTAAGGGAGCTTTCCAGTGTGACAGCCCGAAAAATCGTTGTTTTTCGCGATGTTTTTTTTTTAAAGAAAAAATAATCTAATCGGTCTGGTTTTTTTTTGTATATTATTGGGTATTGAAGAATGCAAAACAATTTTTTGAAGATCGATTTATTTATTAATTAATGTCTATAAAAATGATGAAACAATTGTTGCAGAAAATGCACTTGGATGTGGTGTCCACGTTGGGGGTCACAATTTTGATCTAAAACAAAAAACACAAGAAGATTATTGATCGGTATATAATTGGCTTTCGTGCTATGGAAGCTTTTTTTTTTTTTGCAAAAATGGCGCCGGTTTGAACAAAAAGTATCGATTTTAGCATTTTTTTGGGCATTTTTTTTTACAAAAAAATGAGAAGATGTCAAAAAGGGTTAACATAGTTTTGACTATTACGGAATTTGGCTTTTTGCTAGTGGTATTGGGCCGGAGCTGCCGTGCATAACCATAGGCCCATCTCCCACCGCCCGTTTCTCGCGGGCCCAGACCTACTTCCTCAGAATATTTTATACACTATTGATATTTTTCGATAACACCAATAATGCGAAAGAATGCATTTGCTGCGTGCAAAAAAGTTCCACGCGCCAAATATTATGATTGGTAACAAATTATTTACGGTTCATCGTTGCCGGTCGTTCGTGTACGACTGACTCTCTTCGCAGTCTTTTGGCGTTGACGTTCGCGCTTCACACACGCCACTGTTCCCACTATCCGCGCGGCCGTCACTTCTGAGTTTCCTCGCGTACCGTCTACATCCACTTTTTGCGGCGAACGAAGCAGACGCGAGTGTTTTAGTAATTTGCCGTGTCACAAGTTCTAAACACATGTAAATTTTCACGCGGCCAGTGTTTATACATATATTTGATACAAACAACAATAATCTTGTGAGTGCAACAATGGATAAGTCACGTCGCACAGCTGGATCGAAAAAAAGCTTAAATCTGACGCGCCGACGAACGAATCGTTCGTTGCAATGGTAAGTGTTTCATACTGCAAATTTCTGTTATGCAATTATAGATATCATTTACAAGAATTCTGCCAATTCTGCACTTGCTATGCAGGGTGATTCATAATTCACAGCAAATACTTAAAAGGGCGAATCCTTGTCAAAATTGGAGTCGAAAGTTCCTAAGAAATTTTTCAGTAAAACTCCCTTTTTCGATCAAAGGAATGAAAATTTAATTTTTTCGGATTTCTTTTTCGATCAACCTTTTAATTTCTTGGATCATCGTCAGAATTGATATCGAAATTCCCCGGTTAATTTGTAAATAATTTGTACGAAAAAGTTATGCCTCGCGGAAAAAAGCCTCAACTGGATGTAAATTCGTACCCCCGACTTAGATAATGCTGAATTCCCATTAGAAAAAAATTGTGGGTACCAATTCACACCCAAGTCGAGGCTTTTGTCCGTGAAGGATTTCCAAGAAATATTCGAGAAATTATTCATGGAAAAATAATTTGTACTACAATTGGTGAAAAAGTTGACCAGCGAATTTTGTTCTCAATTCTGATGATGATGCAGAAAAATTTATGAAAATTAAAACTAAACTACTAACATGCAATTGAATTTTAATTTTTTTTTATGAAGAAAGTCGTTTTTTCGAATAATTAATCAGGAACTTTCGACTTTGATTTTGACAAGGAAACCCTATAATATATTCGTCCAGAATTCGGAATCAACTTGTAGTCCCGTTATGTTGTTTATTCACGGACGTAAGCAGCGAAATTATTATTGCAATTATCTTTATGACGACTCACGATATTCGGACACAGGACTAGTTGGATAAAGTGAAATTTGTGAATATCTTCAGCATTTCGGTATGAACAATGCAAGTACGTTTCACTCCGAACGACGTATCGTACAAGAGAACAACATATAGTTATACCACTCCGTATCAGGCAACGTGTACGGAGCAGACTTTGTATAATTTCTCACTGGCAAGCCGTTTTACTTTTCAAATACATAAACAATATGTAGCATAATAAAAACAAAGTACGGAATTAATTCGTTTACGAACAAGTCAGATCCTCATTATCGAATACAGATAACGTGCTGAGATGATGAAGATTCCACAAATTAAAATTGTTCAATACAAAACGTACCATACAGTAATTATTTTGTCTCTACAGTGAATGAAAATTAAATGAATTATTCTTATGTTACAGCATCTAGTCCAGGCAAAGCGTGCTCAAAAAATAGGCTTGTGAGAATTTTGGGTAGAACGCTATTTTTTTTTTAATTCTCTGGGGGGTCGGCCATGAGTGTGAAACTCAGTTTCCGGGTCCGAAAGGGTTAGCGAACGGCCGCCATCTTGAAATTAAGGGTGTGATTAGTTTTTGTTATTTATCTCCGTAACCGTGAGGCTGACAAAAATTTTGTCCAAATCTTTTTTGTAGTTGATACAATTATCCATAACTTTTTCTTATAACTTTTTGCGCTAATGTTAATAATACAAAAATTATAAACAAAAAACGATGAAAAATTGGGGAATAGAAAACTTTGAGGCAAGATTGATAAGTAATTTGAAATCTGACAATAAAAATGCCTCCAACCTTCTTTATAGAGGATTTTGTTACAAACAATTTGACTTTTTATTATTTTGTCGCTTCGTTGTTATTGATCTATTTCTATTTTTATTTATCTATCTTCATTTTATTTTTATTTGTATTCAAATATGTTTATTCTATACTTATTTTCTCTTCTTTATCTGCATTCTGATACATTATTACTGTTCACGGAGCTGTATCGGAAATTTACTAAAATTACCTTATTATTATTACTGTTACTACATTCTATATAGTTATGAACCATTGTCATGCTTCATTTCGTATTATTTTCATTTATTTTATTACTATTATTATTTATTATTTTCATCTATTTTCATTATAATTTCACTATTTGCATTTTTATTTGTATCTAAGTACGTTTATTTTATACTCTACGTTTCTTTTCGTTATTTCTTATCTGATACATTATTACTGTATACCGAGCTATATCGATACTTTGCCCTTTAGCTTTTCTTGGGCATATTAAACAAATCAAATCAAAATCAAATCTCTCTTTCTCTCTCTCTCTCTCTATTCCAAATACAAAAACAAAACCGGGAAAAAGAAACATAAATAGAAAAGAATATAAATAAGAAAGAATATTAAGAAAAAATAATATAACTAAGAGAGATTATCAATAAGAAATAATGTTAGTCAAAAAAAATTTTTATTTTTATTAAGATGAACACATATACATTGTGACGTGGATTTTTCCCGCTTCTCGGTCACTCGGAGCAAATGATCGAGAACTTACCGCGTGCACAATAAAACGGCGTCCGCGAGGTATCCTGGACCTGAAACAATATCGCGAAATTTGTTGGGCGCCTGGCGTGATCAACACGCCTCGAAATCGGTAATGCGCTATACCGCGACCATATACTCGGCAGATCACTACCGCGGCGAGGGGAGGGGTAACTTTCGGGTAGAGAAAGATACGACACACGTACGCCAACACGTTATTTTACAGAGCAATAATGAAATTACAGAATATATTTTCAGCTAGCGATAATACAAAAATAAAATAAAATAACAATACTGCAAACGTCGTCGTCGCGATTCCAGATATACCGAGACTGTATACCGAGCTATATCGATACTTTGCCCTTTAGCTTTTCTTGGGCATATTAAACAAATCAAATCAAAATCAAATCTCTCTTTCTCTCTCTCTCTCTCTATTCCAAATACAAAAACAAAACCGGGAAAAAGAAACATAAATAGAAAAGAATATAAATAAGAAAGAATATTAAGAAAAAATAATATAACTAAGAGAGATTATCAATAAGAAATAATGTTAGTCAAAAAAAATTTTTATTTTTATTAAGATGAACACATATACATTGTGACGTGGATTTTTCCCGCTTCTCGGTCACTCGGAGCAAATGATCGAGAACTTACCGCGTGCACAATAAAACGGCGTCCGCGAGGTATCCTGGACCTGAAACAATATCGCGAAATTTGTTGGGCGCCTGGCGTGATCAACACGCCTCGAAATCGGTAATGCGCTATACCGCGACCATATACTCGGCAGATCACTACCGCGGCGAGGGGAGGGGTAACTTTCGGGTAGAGAAAGATACGACACACGTACGCCAACACGTTATTTTACAGAGCAATAATGAAATTACAGAATATATTTTCAGCTAGCGATAATACAAAAATAAAATAAAATAACAATACTGCAAACGTCGTCGTCGCGATTCCAGATATAGAGGCTTAGATATACAAAAAAAAAAACAAAGAACGAACAACCAACAAAAAAAATCAATAGATCTAGAAGACCTTTCCGGCCTACGTGCGCTAGTCGCCGTCTTAATGATAACCGCTAACTTCCAAACTAATAACAAAATAGGACCCGACACGCAGCCGGCGATCGTCCTCTACAGAATGGCGCTAATCGCCAACTTAATATTGAACCCGTCGACGGAAACGGAACCGAATTCTCGGCCGACGCTGTCCGCGATCGGCAATAAATCAAACAAAAGAAAAAGAAATGAAATTGCTTATGCCTATAGACGCTGATCGCCAACTTATTACCAACTGATTATACCATAGGCCAAACGGAAACGAGGCTCGTCGCGTCACCCGCGACTATCCTCTACAAAAGAATATTCTTGTTAACACGCACCCGAGCTCAACTTTCTCCGCGACGGCGGGACGCGGTCGCGAATTCGAACGCTCCCCGTTAAACTGCTCGCGACCTACACGAGAAATGAGGCTGTATCGAACTAAGTTGACGTGACCCCGTGTAACGGAATTCGGTTACACTCAAATTCGAGACAATAGTGTCTCGGCTCAAAGCGTGACTCGACTCGACCTCCTCGATCACTCGAAATTAATGCTACTTCATTATGCGCAACTCAGGCTACGGTCACCAAGCAGGTGTATCGGCTAAAGAATCTCGAGTACTGTCGTTAACGCCAATCCTCATCGGCTATCCGTTCCTCGGCAAGCCTTTATTAATTATCTCTCGAAATTCTCTCGCAAGAAAGTTAGCAGCGCTTACCGCTCCACATCCAGGACACGAATTCTCCAACTCCCTCGTGATCCTTGGCGGCCATTCTCCCTCGCGATTACTAACTTCTGCTCAACACACTCGCAACCCGAATCTATATCGCAACACTACTACTCTGATTAGTCGCCAGAACTCGAGTGATCTCCGATGGCCGATCGGCCGCAACGCCGATCTCGTCACGCTAATCCTCCGTGACGTCATCCCCCTAAGAATGCGCAACAATCGATCTGTCATCGATTTTGGGGATTGCGCAACTTGCCGCGCACCTGTCGTCGCTACGCGGCGCAGAACTTAGGGCTAGATCGCGATGTCGTCTCCCGCGCAGCTCTACGGAGTCCTGGGGTTGGGCGAGGTGGTGCTTCCTCGTCGATAGCTGGTCTCTCGCGGTCGTCTCGGTTGGGCGTAGGCGGGGTGAGCGAAGAGGCTGCGGCGCGCCGGCCGCCAGTGGGAATCGCGTCCGCCTTGGATTCCCGCGCTGCAGGGATCTGCGTTGTCTCCCCCTCCGCAGCCTCGGTATCCTTCCCGCGAGATCTCCGCGGTTTCGCCTTGCCTAGAAATATCTTCGGCGTCGGAGTTGGTCGCTGGATGGTGCCCGGTGAACTCGGAAAAAAAAATGAAAACAAAAGCCTGCGATATCTTATTCTTACTTCGCTATCTCGTCCCTGCCGAAGCCCGGGTGCGTGACTCCAGTGTTGGCGCTCTCTCTCTGATTATTTCGCGACTCGATCTCCGAACCCTTATCCCGGGATTCCGCGCAGGGTTCAGGGAGTACCTTGTAACGGGCAGGCCTAATCAAAATGCCACGTTACAACTCCCCCCCTCCCCCGCCCCTAGACGGAACGTGGGGTGTCAGAGCGCCAGCGCTGCATCCTGCGAGCCAAACTTCGCGAGATGACCGCAAGCCCAATACAGCCAGACGCCATTGTTCTGGATTCACCGATAAACTTCAAACCAATGAACGACAAAAAGAAACGAACAACAAAAAAAAACTGCTAGCTATCCAAGAAGGACCGTCTACCCGCCGTCGTTTCTAAATCCGGGCCTTCGGGGTTCTCCACGAGCTCAACTGGTCCCCTTTCTTACGCCAAGGTTGTCTAGGGGAGCCTTCCACTTCGCCACCGAACCTGAAATTTCGAACGCAACTCGCCACCAAGACCCAGGGGAAAGAAAGTGACACACCAAGTTATATCCTTCAAAAAAAATTTTTTTTTTCTTAATAATCAGTTATACAAAGGACAAAAAACCAAACAAACAGGAACAAAAAAAAATTTCGGGGTCTCAACCCCTCCTGCCCGGTCGGCCCCGGTCACGTCCCCGGCCGGTCGCAGACGCCAAGACACGCCACCATCGTATTTCTATCTCGAAGCTCAGCTCCTCCGCGCCCCTCGCAACGGGGGGGTTCGGGGCGGCTTCGCTCGCGACAGGGAGGTTCGGGGCGGCTTCCCTCGAGACAGGGAGGTTCGGGGCGGCTTCACTCGCAACCTGGGGAGTCGGGCCTATTATCCTGGAATACCCCGGGCGGGGGGGGGGGGGGATCTCCCTCGCCATTAGTGGGGGGATGTCTCCCGTCGTCACGGTCCCCTCGCGAAGGAACCCCCGACTCGGTATACTGGCCTGGTCGTGGCAGGCGGGGCACCTCGTCTTTGGGTACCCGGGCCATCCGCACCGCCGGCAGAACAGCCCGAGTAGCCGATCGCAGTCGTGATATGAGTGGTGTCGCCACCAACAGTTCCAACAGCCTCCGGCGGGCAGCCATTCCCGCCACCCGGGGCTCACTGGGGCTACTCTCCCCCAGCTGATGGTCGCCGGGGGCAGCGGTACCTTCTCCAGTACCGGGAGGTCCAGGACCGCCCGGACATCGTCCTCCTCCCTCGCGATTCCTCCGCCAACTAAGGGGAAGAGTCAGTCAGGATCGTAGCTATCGCCTGTCACTCCTTTCCTCTCTCCGAGAAGCCTGTTTCCCCCTCACTGTTCCTCCCCGTTCCTATGCGCAAGTGGATCAGACTCCACGTACCGCTTTGAATCCTTGATGTGGTGCCTACCGAGACCCCGTCCTTCGCTATTTTCTAATTCGTACACGACGGGCGAGATTACCCTCGCCACGCGAAACGGACGGGCGAATTTGGGGGCTAACTTTGCAGCTACCTGGTGGGCGGCGGACGACAGAACTCTGTTTTGCTTCCACACACTATCCCCAACTGCGAAACGGATATCCCGGTGCCCTTGGTTATAATACCGCGCCTGTCGCTCGTGGGCGTCTTCAAGGTGTTTGGTTACTAGGTCACGCAATTCACTTAACTTCGCCATTCGGTCCCCCCAGATTTCGGGATGGGGAACGGGGATTTCCGCGGAAACTTCCACGAGCCGTCGCAATTACGCCCGTGGTTTGCGATCGCGACCCAAATTTGAAAACGCGGGACTGACTCTCAGTGAACTGTACACGGCGGTATTGAACGCAAATCGGAACTCGTGAAGGTGTGCATCCCAGTCCCGATGATCGGCCTCGATGTACGCTACGATCATCATCTTTATTACGCGATTCACCCCTTCCACGGGGTTGGCTTGCGCGTGATACGGTGGTACCTTGGCGTGGGTAATATTGTACGCGACGCACAGCTCGTCGACAGCCTTATTCGCGAATTCCGTGCCGTTATCCGTCAGGAGCACCTCCGGGGTACCCCATCGGGACAGTACGAGATCTTCCAGTGCGGCAAGAATATTCTTCGCGTTTGATCTTCGCAAGGGCGCTATCTCCACCCATCGGGTAAACAGATCTTCGAAACCTAAAAGGTACTCGAAACCGGCCCGACTTCTGGGATATGGACCCCTGACGTCCGCCGCAACTAGGGTCCAGGGCGTGTCGACGACCCGTCGACCCATAAGGCCCGCCGGTGGCGCCTGCTGCACCTTGCACTCTTGGCAGCGCTCGCAAGCCCGGACCATCAAAACGATATCGCGATACATTCCGGGCCAGTAGTAGTCAGCTTTCGCTCGCGCGTAGGTTTTTTCGACGCCAAAATGCCCTGCCTGGGGGTCTCCGTGGACTTCTGTGAAAATCCGCAACCGCTGTTCCCTCGGGAGCACTAATTTCCACGGCGCCAAGTCCGCTAGTATTGGTTCGACTATGGGGTCCGCCCGCAGATGATATAGCCGCCCCTCGATTACCGACCAAGTCCGGAACTTGTGCGGGTAGTCCAGGACGTCCTGGACGCGGTGTTGGTACCAGAGATCGATGACGGCTTCCCAGGCGGCCTTACGCTCCGTCCCTGGTCTGTCGTTTCTAGCGACGTCGAGGGCGGCCAGCGTTTCCGTCCCCTCGTCTTCGCCTTCGTACATCCGCGATAAGGCATCCGGCACGTGGTGCATTGCTCCTTTTCGATGTTTAATTTCGCAATCGTACTCGAGCAAATCGAGCGCCGACCGAGCTAACCGACCCGTCAGATTCCGCAATTCCCGCAACTATTTTAGACTCGCATGGTCGGTTATCACTGTGGAGTGATATCCTTCCAAGTACGCTCTGAACTTCTTGACGGCCCAAATCACCGCGAGGCATTCCTGTTCGGTTGTGGAATACTTACGTTCCGCGTCCGCCATGGTCCGACTCGCGTACGCGATCACACGCTCAATTCCAACAATAGTTTGTGTCAAGACAACGCCAATACCAAAGCTACTCGCGTCGGTCTGCACGACGATCTCATGCTCAAAGTCGGGACACGTTAAAACTGGCGCCCAACGTGGGGCCTTCGCGAAATTTCCGCTGTAAATTTCCGAGAAACATAGTGGCGTTGCGCGCTTTGGAAATTTCGAATTAGTAACGGATAGCGCTCGCGGAACGAAAACAAGAGCGGTCGGAGGTTACGGGGGAGAGAGTTCGTGAGACACTTCGGTTAAGCGTGTTGACGTTTGGAGTACAGCGAGACAACTTTGAATACGTAGTGCGAGAATAAAATTGTATACAAAGGGTGACGAATAACACCGAAATTTCCGAATTACGACTCGGGCTACGCATTGGCGAATATACCGGGTGACGAAAAAGTACACCGCGTATATTCGCACCTCACATTTCTAATGATAGGAATAAGATCGCCTGCTTTTATCGCCAATCTCTTGCATGTGTCATTTTTATTTTTTTTTGTTATTGTTTTTGATTTCTGATATTTTTTTTCTTTTTTTTTTGTTTCGGCGGTTTCGAAATATTTTTTTTTGTGTTTCAAAGACGGATTTTCAGCATTGCGGTTGATATTTTTTTCTGTTGTTTTGTTGCTGGTGCGACGACATTCTTTTCTTTCAGCCCGTCTTTTGTTATTTTTTGTTTTTTTTTTGTTTTGTTTTAGTTTGTTCACGGTATTTCTTTTGTTGGCGCTTTTATTCCCAATTTTGATATCGCTAAGGTAGATGAGGTGATTACACCAATACAATGAAACATCTCTCTCACGTTCTGTTAGTGCTTATGGATGATAGCGAATTAATTTAACAAATTTCGCGGAAGTGTCCATGCTGGGTACTATTGCTTGCGCTCAGACTCTACCTACGGCTTTTATCGTTCGGTTCGAATAGTTTGATTTCGCGTGCTTTTACGGTCATCACTGTTCTCTTTTTTTTTTGCGTGCTTTTACTTTCATCACTGCTCTTCGCTTTGCGGGCAAAATCAACATGGCGGAGGTAACCTTTGGTGCTGGTTGTACGACATGACGAGCGATGAGCTCGAGTTAGCATTAGCGACCGTGAGGGTGAGTTCCACCGGTAATTTGCTGGTGCGTCGCGACCGTTACGTGCGACACCTCCTGCGTGCGCGCGGGGATCTGACAGTCACTTGGGAACCCGAGGACGAGGATGTCTTCGCGGGGTTGGCCGAATTAGCGACCGCTGCAGAACCGGTGCGCGAACAGCCCCGGAGGACTAGCGATTTGCGGCTGTTAGAACCCGTGAATATCACCATCGCGACCCGGCTAATCACGGTAGCAACGACGAGTACGGTGGTGAGCGTAGCCGTCGCCTCGACGGCTATCACCACCTCGGTGGTGTATGGTAGCGCCTCGCGGCCGACCGCGTATCAAGTTCCGACGCAGATACCCTTCCACTCGATGCGGTTTTCGATGGCGAGCGGAGCCGAGGAGCGCTGGGGAGAGGCCTCCCCAATCCAAGGGCAGCGACAGGGGCATGAACAGGCCCTAGTGGATTCTAACCGACAAGTAGCAGGGACGTCAGCTCCGCGGGTCGAGTTTCGGTCGCTACCGGCCGACCCCTCCGCCATCCCTCGCGACATGGCGACCGCTGCCCTGCCGGCTTGGGCCCGGGATCCAATTATGGAATCGCGTACCCGGGAAACGATTCGTGACATCCCGAGGGCCTTGCGGGGTTGGAACCTCAAGTTCTCGGTGATTGGCGAGCCGAGTGTCGAGGATTTCCTGACGCGATCGGAGGAGTGGTGAAGTCTGTCGGAATTGAGCGAAAACGAAGTGCTGAGTTCGTTCACGATGATCTTCTTGGGCGTAGCCTTGGAATGGTTGCTTTGCGAGAGAAATAGCTGGGTCACGTACGACGAATTTCGCGCGGCGTTGTGTTTGTGGTTCGGGGATGGGACAGTAGGAAGCCGCGTGGATGATCAGGCTAGGTCGCGAACTCTGGGACCAGTCGAGTCGGTGACGGAGTACCTATCCTGCGTTCAGGGGTTGTTAAGGCGGATGCCGCGTCCCCGTATATGATTGAGCACCAACTGGATCTGGCCTTTAAGAATCTGCGTCCCGAAATTTGCGAAGTCCTCCGTAGAAGGGAAATTCGAACTTGGAGCGAATTGATTTATCTCGCCACGGAGCGGGAAAGAAACCTCGCGCTGTCTCGCGACTACCGCCCCCCGCCCACGCCGAAAGACTCATTTATTAGCAAATTAGCATGCCGGATCAAAACCGCGGCGACTCGGAGCGAGCCTGGGTTAGCCGCCATTACCGAGTCAGGGGGCGAGTCAACCGTAGCGCAGACGACAGAGAAGCTGCTCACGGCCCAGGTGAAAGGACTCGAGGGTAAGTTGTTGAAAGCAATGGCGGTCGCGACCCAGAGAAACAAGTCGAGCGGGGCACCGCCCAGTGGCTGAAGCCCGGCTTCAACGAGGCCGACCTCGCCGAAGCGACCCGCGCGAGGAACGAACAGGGGAGCGGTCCCCTCGGCTAATCGGCCCGCCACGCGCGTGCCTCGGGCCGCACAATATCGTGTCGACAAGGTGTGGGACGAGAATTTGTGCATGAATTGCCATCGTCCCGGTCAGCGGTTTAATAGCTGTCCGGACCCTTTGCGGATCTTTTGCTATCATTGCGGATACGACGACGTGTATTCGACCGATTGTCCGCGGTGCTCGGGAAACCCGGACGGGCAGCCTCGTTAAGTGTCGACGCGGCGCCCCGAGTGGAAGGCACCACGACATTGCGTGGCGTCGAGAAGGAAATTGCGACGTGCTTTTCGATGCAGACCATGGAGTTCGGCCAAAGCTGGTTTTTTGCGGGTATGTATCGGGGGCACATGAGTCAGGGCGTTGTTAGACACCGGCTCGTCGCGAACATTCCTCGGTACGGTCGGACACCAAATCGCGTTAGAGTACGGACGACTAGTAACGTCACCCAGCTGTTCGATTGTCGTATTGGCGAATGGATCGGTAGAGGCAATAACCGGAGAGGTAGAGCTTTCGATAACGTTGCTGGGTGTCGCGCATGAGTTTTCGTTGCGGATTATCCCCACCTTAGTTGGAGATTGCGTCCTCGGCATGGATTTTGCACGTAAATTTGGCTTCTCGATTGACGGCGCGCGCGAATCATGGAGGATCGCGAATGTTCCGGAAGACGAGGGAAGATTCGAGGAGGGTCGGCCGATCCAAGTTACCGATGTGTCAGGTTGTAGTGGCATCGTAGAGCTAGCGGACAGCGAGAATCGCGAACTACAAGAATTCCTAGCATAGAAATTACCGAAAGTCTCGGGAGACTTGGGCCTCACCCATCTCGCGGAGCACGACATAGACGTGCAGGGAAGCGCACCTATTCAGCAGCGGTACTGTCTCGTATCTCCTATAGTGCAGGAGGCTATTAACGAGGATGTAGATCGCATGCTCGCGGATGGAGTAATCGAACCCTCCCAAAGTTCGTGGTCGACGCCAATCGTGATGGTCACAAAGCCAAACGGGAAATATCGGTTCTGCTTGGATTTTAGGAAAGTCAATAGCGTTTCGAACAAGGATGCGTTCCCGATCCCGTTTATGAACGGTATATTGGATAAATTGCGGTCAGCCAAGTACATCTCGACTATAGATTTGAGTCAAGCATACCACCAGATTCCCTTCACCCGCGAGAGCCGCGAAATAACGGCGTTCACGGTCCCAGGTCGCGGATAAGTCCAGTTCGTGCGGATGCCATACGGGCTTACCGGAGCACCGACCACCTTTCAGCGGTTAATTGACAAATTAATTACTCCCGAGATGGAGCCGCATGCCTTCGCGTATCTCGACGATATTATTGTGGTGACCACCGACTTTCGTTCGCACTTAAGATGGCTATCTTGCGTTATCGAGCGGATAGTGTTGGCCGGGATTACCATCAACCCGGAACAGTGCGAGTTCTGTGATAGCGAAGTTCGGTATCTAGGGTTCAAGGTGAACCAGGACGGCCTACAGGTCAATGCCGACAAGGTGGAACCTTTTCTAGAGTATTCCGCGCCGAAAAATCTACGGCAATTGAGGCGATTTTTGGGTATGGCTTCGTGGTATCGGAAATTCATCCCCGAGTTCGCAAGCGTAGCGGAACCCCTCACCCGGTTGTTGCGGAAAGATGAGAGATGGGGCTGTGGTAGCGAACAGGAAACGGCGTTCAAACGCATAAAAGCCGCGTTGACGTCGGCGCCGGTTTTAACGTGTCCCGACTTTGAGCATGAGTTCGTCGTGCAGACCGACGCGAGTAGCTTAGGTATTGGCGCCGTCTTGACACAAACTATTGGCGGAATTGAGCGTGTGATCGCGTACGCGAGTCGGACCATGTCGGACGCGGAACGTCAGTATTCCACAACCGAACAGGAATGCCTCGCGGTGATTTGGGCCGTCATGAAGTTCAGAGCGTACTTGGAAGGATCTCACTTGACAGTGATAACCGACCACGCGAGTCTAAAATGATTACGGGAATTTTGGAGACATCACATATTGTGCAGTGTAATCTTTACTGATAAAGTGCTCTGCAAGTGCAGGGCTAGTACATTTATCATCATCGTAGCCATTATGCTGATAAACAGTTGATATTGCATCTAATGATGTAGTATGTAGATCCTTGTCAGTCTTTCTCCACTGTTTTTCTTTTAGACAACCTCTTAGAGAGCAATTTGAGTGTCGGTAGTTGGCATAGTTAATAGTGCTCAGCTTCTGTTCTACCTTATATCTTATAGTTGGATATTCCATTTCACTATGCCTTTGAGCACATATAATAGCATCTCTACAGAAGCAAAATTTTGTATCAAATGGAAAGTCACCATCACCTGAGCCATCAATAGCCCAGAAGCCATGTTCCTGTATTTCATATTCATAATCACTAGTCCAGTCTGCAGTTAAGCTTATTTACTTATCCATAAATTGTGCACCACAAAACTGTTTCCCTCCAACTGTATTCAACATAGATATTTCTTCTATAAAATCTTTTATTCTTTTATGTTGTCCATTTCTATTACAGAATGAAGGAATCGTTATATTCATTCCTAATGAACAATCCATATCTTGGCCATTAAATGTCTTTATTTTATTCTTAACACCAACTACATTTCCATTTTTTGAAAGTCTTAGCATAAAATCTTCAATTCTTTTAATCACCCATACATCCAATGCAGTTTTAAGCATGATGTTGAACTTGTCCTCTATCAGTTTGCTGACTCCAGAAATTTCTGCAAAGGGCATAAAAGAAATATATTTTAAAAGGTCTAGTAGCTCTGATGTCGTTTGCGTTGCAGTTTGCGGAAGCAATGCACCATGTGCCGGATGCCTTATCGCGGATGTACGACGGCGAAGACGAGGGAACGGAAAGATGTCGGAGAATGGCCAGATATCACTCGCGAACTTTGAGTTTCGCGTGTGGGACGCATGTTGAACCACCGTTTTATTTAACAACATGAAACTGAACTCAACTTATGTAACAAATCTTTTCATAACGAGATAAAATGTTCAATATTTGTTCGGTTATTGATTTTGCCGTCGTTTCTCTAGAGACCGAATAGAAGAAGGCGGTGATAATCCGTTTCGTTGTTCATTTCATTATCCTTGACATATATATTGTAACCAATTTTTGGAGTTGAGGGTGAAACGCTAGAAATGAGATAATTGGTTACCCTACGGCGCAGTCACTGACCTGAATAATTAGATAGAGAGAGATAAGACAAGAGAAAGATATGATTGTTGGGCCCAGACGCACATGCGTCAAAAATAGATAATTAGAGAAAAGGATAATGGTAAAGGTAAAGCTAATAGGTACAGGTAAGGTCAGGTTCTACGACGGTTTTGCACAGCTTGCTCAGTATAGATAAGATAATGGTAGAGGGGCGGGGTCGAATCCAATAGATAAAATAAGAAACAGGTGAAGCAGAAATAGTATCGAATATATTGATTAAGAAGCGATAAATTTTAATAACAAGCAAATAGCTGAAGAGATTGAGATACAATCAAGATAGATGCGGTCATTAACAATATTCACAGCCGGAGAAAAGTTAAGCGAGAGATTTAACAAATAGCGGAGCGTTTTCAGAATAAGCGGGAAATATGCGTAGGCTCGCGATACTATGATTCGAGGTAATGATTAGCATGGTTTCATGATAAACAGGCAGAACAGGAAAGATATACGATACATAAATGAAGCATTGATCAAATGAACCATAAAATATGAAAAGCGATTATAAGAAACATGCGAAAAACAGAAGTTGTAATAGACATCACATTACCAGAATTATCAGCGATATAACAGAGGCAGGGAATTTATTAATCACAAGGTAAATGCAAGGACACAGGCCAAGTAGAGAATTATTATAAGATATAGAGAATAACAGATAATACGTAGTCTTTAGTTTGCGGTAAGTGCGAGAGAAAGAGAGATAGTATTCGGTTCGATAACAGATAACTTAAGGTAAGGCAAATAATATTCAAGAGAATCAATATGCAACATACGACAAACCAAAGAGACTACGGACAACTACGATCAGCGGTATTAGCGAAGAAAATAATGAAAAAGATGTTAGGCGATACGGCGCACTACTCCAATGTCAAGTGAACGACGAGTGGGACCGCGCGGCGATGTAAGATCGCTCACGCGGTACACTCACTAAGATAAATCAATCAAAGGTAATAGGTACAGAAACAGATACGAATTAATCAGAGAAAGTATAGTGAAATAGTAATGCTCAATAATGAAGATGAGAATTGATCATTTCAGAGAACACGCTGCTATACAGCGTGATTAGACATTTAGATATTCTAGAAGAGAAAGATAATAAAACAAAGCGATAGTCATTCACAATGCGTAAGTAATAGTCAACCAGTCGCGAAGTTACTCGCAATAAGAAAGAGGAAGGGACAAGATAAGAGATAATAGAGAATAAGGTATGAGCCCAGGTGGCTCAAGCAGACCAACTGCAAGATAAGGAGAAAGACAGAGATGAAGATACGATATATATTGCAAGTATTTTCGTGGCTTTACAAAATAGAAAAGGAACCTTACTTACGTGAAAGAAGATGTAACAGGTACTAGAGAATGCGGTACGATAGCGAGAACTAGATCTGCAGATAGCGGTAATGACACTAAATATTGCGATAGCACGTCGTTATTATTCAAGAACTGAACGTAGAGTGACGAGATGAGCGATGATCCTGATTTTCGTCGAGCTGTTGTCACGTGATTCTTCCTCAAATTTGCGGTATTCTAATTGGACCAGCAGGTCGCGTAGGTCTGGTCTACGGATAGGCGGCGATAATCCCTCGCCGCTTGTTTTTCTTCTCCTTCGACGACAGGTATCGAGGTATCGGGACGTCGGAAGGTGGTCAGAGGTGTTTTCCCTCAGCTGTGCGGTATCGTTGGTGAGAGGGGAGGTCGTACTGCTCATGTGTTGCGATATTGAGGTGTGCGGCAATATTACGTCACCGGTCTGCTGGACTTGCGACCGACTGTACTTCACTCCTTGCTTTACTGGTACTCCCCGTTGTAGCTTTTTCGTCGGCGCTGCATCCCGGCCCTCGCTCATTGAAGCCCTCATGCCGGAATGATCTGGTGGTGATGGCCCTCAACCCGGATCCCCACACTATATCCACCAGATCCACGTGGTCAGCATAGTCTAGCCTATTCCACGCCGCAGTCCTTCGATAGGACGATTCGTGAAGAGAAAACCGTCCTTTATTCAATAGACAACGACTTAGTAGGTGTCATGGTCGGTTTAGCTCCAGGCTGATAAGTATCGTCGACGGGAAGCTTTTTTGTGTTTTTGGTTTCCATGTTGGAAATCCAGGGGCAAAGAGTAAGTGTAAGTTGTGATATCAAACACTATAAGCTGATCCCTCATTATCTCCTACTGTTATTAATCTTTTGTCTTCCAAGTTTATTTTGTCTTTAAGATAATGAGTTGCACTATGTAATGCTGACAAATAGTTTGAGTTCCCTATATATCTAAGAAACAATTCAGCTGAATTTGTCAAATTATAAATATCTGTTTCCTTTGTGTTGAGGGGTATATTTGCTTTTCCCCTTCGAAGAGAGCATACCAAGCTTTTATTAAGATTATGTACTTTTTTAGATCTAACATGAGCTACAGCTTTTTCTTCTGAGCAAGTTATTCTAGGTCTAATCTTATTAATAATTTCTCTTGAGTAGTGATGATTTAACATCTTTTCTAAATCATCACGTTCCATACCCATTGATAAATAATCTGCTTGTTTGAGAACATAAAGTATTCTTTTCATAGCCTTTATAACTATTGGAAGTTTGTCATCTTGAGTCAAAGTGTTTGAAAGAATCATTAATTTTCTCCAATCTTTAGAAGCATTATTTAAAGCATTGTATATGATTCTTACAGTGAAAGGATTGAATTCTGCAAAAACAGGAGCGTTACCAAAATCACATGGAGATTGAATATGACCACATTCAAGCAAACCGTCAATAAGAACATCACAAGGTGTTTTGGTGTTGTTGACATTATAATACTGTCTAGATATGTTATATTGTTACCTTGATTCTATTTATTGTCAAATAATGATAGGTAATTTATTAGGTGGTTTAAAAGTACAGGTACACAAACATGTACAAATTCTGACAAGTTAACAAAAGTAGCTACCAATGTTACTCCTATTGCCCTATTTTCTAGAGAAGTTATGTAGTCTGCTTGATTTTGAGTTGATATCCAGGCTGCAAATTTGTGAGCCATTATTATACTGTATGAAGTGTAAGCATCAACTTTCTTTGTTAGGGTTTTTGATGCGACAATTTGTTAATAACCAGGTAGTCTGCTTAGTGTTCGCATAAGGTGAAGATTCGACGATAAAGGATCTTGTACAGACTTTGTACAAAAGTAGCTGTAAATTGTAACAGGAAATCCTCCTAAATTTCTGGTAGTGCAGAGTAGTGTAGTCATGTATTCTATAGGCCTATCTTTGTTCCAATTCGCGCATGTGTACAGTTTGCGAGAGGCTTCAACAATTGTTCAGTTACAAGAATATTCCGGTATAATATCCTCCGCCGCAGCAGCAGCTCCTGTTGTGAAAAGTCCTGCTATGTCGCTGTTAATGCTGGGTATTGTTTGATTGGCTTCGCTAGCTAATCTTGATATTCTTTTCAGAGCCCTGCTAACCTGCGACCCGTGGTGATGATACTTCCGAGAATACTCGAAAACATACCTTGATGACCACGTCACTTCTGGCTTCACATTTAACCCTGCCGATTCTGTTGATCGATGAAGCTCTGTGAGAAAGTACTGGATATACTACTTCACATTCATTCCTAGTTCTTCTAGTTTTTTTTAAGGAGGGATTCTTAGTAATATTACTTGATTGTCACCTTGACCCAATAATAAGGCTGATGTTCCACATGCCCGAGAAGCCATCAAAATGATTACTATAGTAGCAAGGGTCCAACCTTTTTGCCTGATCTCATCTAGCCACGCCTCAGGGAATGGATAACATCGGGGACCTGTTTCTGGTTTTCCATCTGATCTTTGGCAAGGAGGATGAAATCTATCTTGGAAAAGGAGATAAGATATCATGGGATAGATATGTGTTGTAACGTGGCATTTCGATTAGGCCTGCCCGTTACAAGGTACTCCCTGAACCCTGGGCGGAATCCTGGGATAAGGGTTCGGAAATCGAGTCGCGAAATAATCAGAGAGAGAGCGCAAGAACTGGAGTCACGCACCCGGGCTTCGACAGGGACGAAATAGCGAAGTAAGAATAAGATATTGCAGGCTTTTGTTTTTATTTTTTTTCGAGTACACCGGCCACCAGCCAGCGACCAACTCCGACGCCGAAGAAATTTCGAGGCAAGACGAAACCGCGGAGATCTCGCGGGAAGGATACCGAGGCTGCGGAGGGGGAGACAACGCAGATCCCTGCAGCGCGGGAATCCAAGGCGAACGCGATTTCCGCTGTCGGCCGGCGCGCCGCAGCCTCCCCGCTCACCCCGCCTACGCTCAACCGAAGCAACCGCGAGAGACCAGCTAGCGACGAGGGAGCACCACCCCGCCCAACCCCAGGACGCCGTAGAGCTGCGCGGGAGACGACATCGCGATCTAGCCCCAAGTTCTGCGCCGCGTAGCGACGACAGGTGCGCGGCAAGTTGCGCAATCCCCAAAATCAATGACAGATCGATTGTTGCGCATTCTTAGGGTGATGACGTCACGAAGGATTAGCGTGACGAGATCGGCGTTGCGACCATCCGGACTCACTCTAGTTCTGGCGGTTAGCTGAAGCTCTGGCACACTGTGACAGTTGCGTTTTGTTTCGTTGGTTTCTGGGAATTAGTGTGGTTGCGAGTTAAGATGACCGGGAAGAATCACGAGGGAGTGGGCGAGTTCATCGCTTGGATGTGGAGCGGTAAGCGCTGTTAACCTTCTTGCGAGAGAATCTCGAGAAATAATTAATAAAGGCTTGCCGAGGACGGATAGCCAGTGAGGATTGGCGTTAGCGACTGTACTCGAGATTCTTCAGCCGATATATCTGCTTGGTGACCGTAGCCTGAGTTGCGCGTGAGGAAGTAGCGTTAATTTTGGGTGATCGAGAAGATCGAGTCGAGTCACGGGTTGAGCCGAGACATTATTGCCTCGAGTTTGAGTGTAACTGCATTCCGTTACACGGGGCCATTTCAACTTCATCCGATACAGCCTCAGTTCTCGTATAGGTCGCGAGCAGTTTCACGGCGAGCATTCGAATTCGCGACCGCGTCCCGCCGTCACAAAGAAAGCAGAGCTCGGGTGCGCGCTAGTAAAAATATTCTTTTGTGGAGGATAGTCGCGGATGACGCGACGAGCCTCGTTTCCGTTTGGTTTTATTTTTTTTGCATAATCCGTTAGTATCAAGTTGGCGATTAGCGCCATTCTGTAAAGGACGTTCGTAAGCAGCGCGTCGGGTCCTATTTTGTTTTTGGTTTTTTTTTGTGTGTAAATTACCGGTCAGGATTAGTATAGCGACTAGCGCACATAGGCCGTAGAGGTCTTCTGGATCCTTAAATTTTTTTTTATTGATTATTTTGTTCGCTCTTTCCTTTTTTTTTTTTTTTTTGTTAAAGCTAAGCGTTTTCGTTTGGAATCGCGAGGAAAAACTTTCGCTGTATTGTTATTATTTTTATTTTTTTTCCTGTATTATCGCTATTTGGAAATATATTGTCAAATTCCATTATTGCTTTGTGGAAATAACTTGTTGGCGTACGTGTGACGTATCTCTCTCTACCCAAAAATTACCCCTCCCCTCTCCGTGGTACTGAGCTACCGAGTATATGGTCGCGGTATATCGTATTACCGATTTCGAGGCGTGTTGATCACGCCAGGCGCCCAACAAATTTCGCGGTATTATTTCAGGTTCAGGGGACATTGTGGACGCCGAATTATTGTGCACGCGGTAAGTTCTCGGTCATCTTCTCCGAGTGACCGAGGAGCGGGAAAAATCCACGTCATAGTGTGAAACTATAAACACCCTTCAACCCAAAAAGATTGTCTATATCTCGGAAAAGCTTTTCGACTAATTCGTGTCTGAAGAAGGTACACCATTGTTACGTGGGGGTGAGGGTGAAACTGAGCGGTGGTAGTTGATGATTAATTCAATAATCTAGCTCCCACGTAACGACAATGAATAATAATTAAAACTAAGAGAAAGACTTACCTTTCGGTACGCCGGTAATTTGTAGGATCGTGCTGCTATAGACCTGTACAGGTCTGTGAGGTTTGTTTAAATAGTTGAGGCTATTTTATAATAAAGAAAATCGGAAGAAGGTCGCTCAAAATAAATGTTTAAAAAGATTTAACTGGTAAAAGATGAAGTATATTCTGGTTCAATTTAGTTATTGAAATATCCGGTAACAATCGATGGTGATAATTATATATATGAGCCAAAAATAACAATTTATGAGGTATTCAAGTTTATACAAATCGTGTGTTGTTTTATTCTAATGGATATTATTATTTGGTACCAGGAACATCTATTCTGAACGATGGTTACAACTACCTGGTCGTGAATATTGTATTGTATTGTATCTCTCTTTTTAGATTATCTTAAATCGTTTAATAATATATATATATATATATATATATTTAATATATATATATATTTAATCGTTTAGTCTTATTTGTGAATTCTTGGAAACAATAAGTGGAATTTAATTGGGGGTAGTGAAGCTAGCCACCAATTCTATGCTTGGTTTTTGTGAATTTACTGAGGTAGTTTTGATTATCAAGGTGAACAAGAATTCGTCTAATTTAGAAGATTTACGCTCGGATTGACTTAGCTTTTGGGTGAATCGGTCGACGAGATTGAGAGCCGTCGCATCGTGTCGGTCTGCGTCGGTAGAATGTTGGATCAGGGGCCTCACCTCAAATTTGGAATAGTTGATGAATCGAGTGATGTAGAACGTTGGTCACTAAGTCTTTGTAAATTTAGAATGATATCTTGTTACCGAGAGTTATGATTGAAAGTGTCTGTTTTCTGATTTTAATGTATGATGAAATTAATTGGAACGATTTATTTATTGAAAATGATAGTGTAATTATTATTATTATTACTTAAGATTACCTGATTCGGTTTGAATCAGGGCCGAACTTGATTTAATTAAGGAAAATGGAACTGCATAAAAATGTCTATTCGTGAAATGACGAGATTTAGTAAAGAACAGAAAAGATGGAAATGTAGAAGATAGTGAGTCTTTTGCAATTAACAGATTAACTTAAGCTCGAATTTAACGAATTAGCGCGAGACTTTAGGCCAGTCACAATTAAGATTTTCCAAACGCTACTCTTGCTCGAGAAGGGCTAATACGGGTTGACGTCCACGCACTTCGCGACTTGAAAGACGAAAGACGCGGCTTCTTGGGCCCGAGGGTCCAAGGAGCTGCAGTTGTAATTAGTTACAATGGTAATCAGCCAATGAGGTGCGAGGGCGACCTCCTGATGCCCAAATCCACATGGTCAGCGTTACTTCTCGCTCTTCGACGGTGTTCCGACGATTCTCAATCTCGTCGGTGACACATTGAAAATATAAACAAAAGATATTTGCATGCAATGTTCGCACATTCATTCATACATTCCAATGAGTAATCTATTTTAATTTGATGGTTCTAAAGGTAGTGGTTTATCCTAGTTATTGATTATAATTTTAATTTAAAAAGAGGGATATTTCCAGGCTGAGCGCTACTGATACTAGCTCAGCAGTCTCTCATCTCAGTTCTTGGTACCAGCTAAATAAACGAAAGTTGAACCTTATACTAGGGATCGTTGTTGGTCTCTACGTGACTTTTGCCAGGAGGGGTGGAACTCGCTGTTATTAGAATATGAGATTTGATGAAATGATATACGTGCATTGAAGTAATCAAAGAAATGAAATGAAATGGAATTTTAAAAAGGTACGCCAAGGCAGTACGTCGGGGCGTAACATACTTGTAGTCTTTGTTTTGTCCAGCGTATGACGTCACATCAACAAGATTCGCCCGCCAGGTCTCGTCGATGCCGCGCACGTCGACGCGGGTAGTTCCGACGTGCAGGCTTGCTTTTTGCTCGTTCATATTCCAACGCTTTTAGTCTAGTACCAAAGAAAACACATGTTTAATGCAATTTCTCAAAAATTTAAGGAACCCAGAATTATCAAAATTTACAAATTGTATATTTACATGCTCTCATGAACGCGAGTTACGTGAGACATCGTTTGGGTAATATACCACCACTGTCTGCCGTTGGTCGAGTCTTAAGGAGATCTGAAACAAAGAAAACACACATATTGGATGTACTTTCTAATAAATTTGAGAAACCCAGAATTCTGAAAATTTACAAATTGCATATTTACATGCTCTCAATTAGTCGAGTTGCGTAAAACATCTTCTGTGTACTAAACCATCTTTTCCTTCTCACAGTACAATTCCAGAAGATGTCTGCAGAGGCCACATCGATGTGTTTGCAATTCTCCTTGGACACGATGACATCGCACGCAGGATGGTAGACTCTCGATATGAGAGAACGGTATTCTTTCGTGTTCCGAAAACATTGCTCTCTCATCGAGACCCTCCTCCCGCGCGCAGTTTACGCAATACACATCCTGTGGCCCCCTCGAGTACAAGACCCTACGGCAGACAGTGGTGGCATAGAACCGATTTCGGATGTCGCGTTCACGATCCGCCCAGCGGATCCGCAGTGGAACCACCGATCCAGCAATTCGGATGATGTCAAAAATTGCTGGATCGGTGTTATTAAACAAACTAGCCATGCAAGCTGAAAGAAATTATTTTCTGAGCTATGTGATCTGATGTATAGTATTTTCAAAAAAATAATCAATCTTACTTTCATTCAATTGTTCCGCCATTTCGATGATCACTCTGTGTTGTTTTCTTTTTTTGCGTTGAAATTTCTGAAAACAAAGCGCACGCGTTAAATTATTTCTATTCACTCAAGTAAAATCGAAAATTGTTGTACACTCAAGGTAAAAAAAAAAATTTATGAGAGCACTGATTTCAATCACCCACCTTGACAGTTCAAAATCTTAACTGCTAATGAATTCATTAGACGGACGGAGCACCCCACTCTTCGTACAGCTTCTTCATATGTTTCAGGTTCACAATTAAACTAATACCAAATCATGAAGTGGTTGACACTTGTCGGTTACGTTTGCAGGATATATCTATCTCACTCTGTCCTCCTACACTAGTGCGTAGACCTCAAAATCCACTTGTCGGTTACCTTTTGCGGGATATATCCTTCTCACTCTGTCCTCCTGCACTAGTGCGTAGGCCTCGAAATCGTGAAACCGACACCGTAGGCAAAGCAAAACATCCCCGTAACGCTCCTGGAGAACGATATCTACTAAGCCCATCACAGTTCCATGTATAACTCTAGCGATTAGTTCACTCTCACAGCTCTCTCTCGTACATGAGGCGTGCGAAACTTTTTCGCCAAGTTCCAAGAACTGTCTCGCCATCTTACACGCGCTGCAGGTTCATTCAAGAAATATCTAGAAATTTCTATCTAAGAATATTGCGTACGGTTGTCCACGAATTTTCGATAATGCGTGAGTCAGACTGTTGTTGCTTGCCCACAAAAGGGACCGTATCAGCATGGAGCAGTTCTTCTAAAGCAATTCTTACAACGATAGCTTAGTCAAGTACTTGCGATTGAAAGAAGAAAAACAAATAAGGATTCTGAAAATTAATAAAAATCATGGAGACGGCACCCAAGATTTCATCTAAGAAATCTTCACCGACAGAAATTCAGAAATGGATTCGATTTGGAACTCAAAATACCAGAAGTATTGTCCAAAGTGGTAAATTTCCAAGACAAAGACTCTGGTTGACCGTTGATCGAAACAATCAATTTGACTGTGAATATTAACAAGTACGTATTAGTACGAGGCGGTGTCTTCACATACACACCACTACCCAAAGATATTCAAAATAGAAAGGCTGTCATCAACATCCGTAACAGCGACTCTTACTGCTTTCTTTGGTCGGTCACCGCAGCTCTGTTCCCAGCCGACAACAACCATCCTAACGCGATCAGCTCGTACTCGCATTTCAGCTCAGTGCTACGGTACGATGGTATGAAGTTTCCTATGTCTCTAGATCGAAATTCCCAAATATCGGGGGCGGTGAAGTGGTACATTAAACCAACCGCGTCGGTATACATTAATTTTGTCTGATGTTCAAATATCGTTTCAACGTAATTATAAGGGAAATTGTGAATAAAGGATTTTGAAAGATCCGTGATGGAGAAACCTGCATTCAATGGTTTATTCAACTTGACTTTCGTCTTACTCATTTCAACGACAATTATATCTTTGTCGAAAACGGTGCAGCTGTGAAAATTGGGTTTGGCTATGGTAGCTCTAGCACCGTATCTTCCACCCCATTTCGTGATCAGTCTGACATCTCTATACTTCCTAACATTTTCCATTGTTTTGCCGAAAACTGCGTTGTTCATCAGTTTGTAAAAATTTTTCTCGAATTCGTTGTGAGATTTTTTGCGCAAATCGGTATTCAAATCTATGTATTTTTTGAGCCACGGGGTTTGTCTGAATTTGAGAACTCTGTGTATTTTGAGTAATTTTAAGCCTAATTGTAAGCATTGTTTCAAAACGCGGTAGTGAACAACGTAGTTTTTCTTGGAAAGTAGCGTGGGCGTCAATTTCGGTTGCTTACTGTTCGAGATCGGAGGTATGTAGTGCTCCGGACACAGTGGTAAATCCTTATGAATTTCATGCAGTTCCTCAGGATATTCCAAATCCGCCTCCAGTATGTAACCAAACTCCGCATCGTCCGAGATGGTAAGAACGTCGCATTGTCCGAAGTCTGATAACCATTCGAAAGAACTGTATGGCAGAGCAAAGCTCATAGCAGCACCGTACAAATTATTAACGTCAAAGTACATGAGATAAGATTCTTCGACCTCAGGATCGAATTCCTCTCCCATATATCTATTGTTGGCCTTTGCGTATCTGTTCGAACACTTTGATACACCACCACGAATACCCTTTTCGATAAACGTAACCATGTCTATGTCGGTGAGAAGCTCGAGTTCGATGCCTGTACATTTTAACATTGCATCAAACGACAGACCGGGCGCTGTGTAGTAATGTAACGGGTCCAGTTTGTACGTCGTCCAACAGCTCTGTCGAAAGTTTTGAAAAACGTCGGCCAGTAAAAACACGTCCGTCTGTAAATACAAGTCCGAATACTCTCCCAAAGTTTGAACGTTGAAAGTTTGCCAAACTTTACATGCATGTGCATAGTCGTCGTCTGATATATCCCGATCATTCAATTTTGAGTAAAATTGTTGTTTGGATGGTAGCCGTGTGTCCTCGAGCTTCTCCCAACTGTCTATGGATTAGTACGGGAAGACACCTTTTCTGGTCAATAACTGAAATTTATTTGAGCTATGATAAAATTTTCGTGTGATTGATTCCTGATCATCACCGAGATACGTTGCTAATTTCTCAAGACTACGGGGCATGAAACGGTACGAATCTACGAATCTAAACTTTATATCTGTCCCCTCGACATATTTTGTAAAAGAAATGTATTTTTCTTTGTTTACGGGTAGAAGCTCAATTCTGCCTTCGAACGACGTAGTCAGTGCTTTGATCAGAAAATGTGAATCGTAACCCGACAGATTGTGGAATATCACTGGGATAGTGTGCGAATTTTGGTAATTTAGATTGCAACCTCGGTGAGCAGCACCACGGTACTTTCCCGTGAAATGGCAGTAATCACGATGTTTCACGTCTGTGAGTGTAAACGGTTTTTCACAAATGTGACACACTGTTGTTGAGTGAAATTCGTTGATTTGATTGAAATTTAGTGGTTCCATCAATATAACAGTTTTGAAATAAACTTCCAACGAATGTGCCAATTCTGCTAACTCGTTCACAAACCATTGAACGCAAGTCTCTCCGCCATTAATTTCGAATTTTGAAAGCGAATCGTCAAACGCGCAATGCAGATAGTAAGCTATACTATACGACAGATGCTTCTGATAAATTGTTCTATTTTCCCCAAAACTTTCATGTGTGGGTTGTAGTAAACGTTCGAGATCCGCGTAAATACAGAATGGAACGGTTTCTTTGTGCTTGAAATTTTTGAATTTGAGTATTTTTTCCTCATCTGTAGGTAGAATAACTTTGGTTTTGTTTAAATTCATGCAATCAACTCGGTGCATCGACAAACATCTTTCGAAATTAAAATGAGACAGACACCTATCGCACAACCACGTCTGATGTGAGCGTTTGGAAATTTGAGAACTCGTTAATCGAGATAGATTTCGAATCCATGCAAAATGATGTGTTGCATTCTTTTCAATATTTTCCATACTATCATCGTTTTTAGACTCTATTACTAAAAGATGGATTGTAGGCTTATCAGACTTGTTTCAACTCAAATAAATGGGTACGATTTCACTGCGCTTTTGTTTTTCCGCACTATCTGTACCATGAACGTTAATTGAAAGTTTGTCAAGTTTCTCAAATTTTGGAATCTGGTCTAAAGACATTGGAAAATGCAAACCGTCGTATTGTAGCACTGAGCTGAAATGCGGATATGAAGTAATTTCACTGGGATTGTTGTTGTCGGCTGGGAACAGAGCTGCGGTGACCGACCAGAAGAAGCAATACGAGTCGCTGTTACGGATGTTGACGACAGCCTTCTTATCTTGAATATCTTTGGGTAGTGGTGTGTAAGTGAAGACACCGCCGCGTAGTGGTACGTACTTGTTGATATTCACAGTCAAATTGATTATTTCAGTCAGCGACCAGCCTGAATCCTTTTCCTGGAAATCTTCCACCTTCTTCAACAAACGCTCCGTCGCGTTTTCGATGAACCATTCGTTGATATCCGTTGTCTGGAGGATGATTTCATTTCTCGTATTAAAAAATTTGATCTCCTTCACCGTGCGATCATCTTTTCTAACTTCAAATTTACAAGCCAGGATAACGTTGGCTTTCAAGCTCCTGTCTTTCTTGAGAGCGTTTTTTAGTCTCGTCACAGCTAGTAGCTTTGCGTCTTCTAGAAATCTCTACACATCTTTATGCTTCAAATTGACGACGGATCCAGTTCGAATTCTCCGCTCGAAAGCTGATTCCAAATCTTCCCACCGTACTCGATCGCTTCTTCGTCGGCTTCGTAATCCGTCACCCACTTTTTGCAATTGTTGAAATTTGACTGTCAACCATTTCAGAATTCCGATTGTGGTCAAAATTCTTGTCTTCTCCCCGATTGTTGAGGCGTTGTTGCGTAAGATTTTATTCAAAAGCCTGATATTTTGGGTTCCGAATCGAATCCATTCTGCAATTTCTGCCGGCGACGAGTTTTCCAATAAAATCTTGAACGCCGATTCCATAACATCGGTCAATTTCAAACACTTCGCGGATTCCATCTTGAGCTTTTTCCTCACGTATACTTGACAAGTTGTGACTTAATGATCGTTTGCGGTGATGAGCGTCCTTTTTATAGGGCAGCTGTACGTATGCGCGCGCACCTCAAACCGACATCCGAGTAAATGAAAAACAATTCTCGGAATCGTCCGACGAGTTTCGACGGTGAGCGGCATGCGGTCAAAGGATTTTAGACAAAACAATGCGTTCGACAAGTTTCGACTTGACGGCGAGCGGCATGCGGTCAAAGGATTTTAGACAAAACAATGCGTTCTACAAGTTTCGACTTGACGGTGAGCGGCATGTGGTCAAAGGATTTCGGTGCGACGTTGAATTTGAGTCAAACAATTCTCAGAACTATCAATTTTGGAATGTCACGTGGTTGATAGGGTGGTTAGACAAAATAATGCGTTCGACAAGTTTCGACTTGACAGTGAGCGGCACGCGGTCAAAGAATTTCGGTGCGACGTTGAATTTGGAACAAACAATTCTCGGAACTATTAATTTTGGAATGTCACGTGGTTGATAACGTGGGAAAGGAATATGGGGTGGTTGATATCACACATCAGCAGTCCTAGCGTGGGAAAGGAATTCGGAGTGGTTAATGTTAAACGGACGGTAAAAAAGTTCTCGCCCCCGCTGCGCCCTCTTGCGTCGGCAGGCGAGCACTACGGACCTTCGGTACGGCAGACTGTGACGTCATCGCGGGATTTTGACCTTCGACCGATACAACTGTCGGTAAGGTTGCACGGTTTTGACCTTCGGTACGGCAGACTGTGACACCATCGCGAAAAAGGGTTTGAGTCTGGGCTACGCGGAGCGGAAAAGGGTTTGAGTCTGGGCTGCGTGGAGCGGCTCGGTCGGTAAAGAAGGTGTTTGTACTCAGAACCGGCCTTGCTATACTACTATTGATGCTTAATATAAGGGAATAATAGGAGGCTATATTGCTTTCAGTGCATGTTTGATAAAGTTGAAAGTCAGTTCACCATACATTCTCACATTATTACATTTAAATTCTCTTTCTTTCCCAACAGCTACAGTAACTCTATCCTTTTCAGGAAAGTCTCCTCTCTCAATACTATCCATTATATTGTTACAAAGGGTGAAATCACCTGTTCTGCGCCCTTCTAATGATCTAGTAGTCATCATAGATAAAAGACGTTTATAAACCTCTTAAGTCTTTGAAAAGAGTAAGGTTGCTGCGTCAACCAACGTTATTGTAAGAACAGTTTTGTTTCAGACCTGAAACGAGAAACACGTACCCTGCAATTAACCCTCCTGCGCATATGAAATCCTGAGAAAAGTGATCACGAAATGCACCAGGAGTTGGGCCGATGGGTTCGTCAGGGCAACTATCAGACTCTATTTTTTGAGGGCGCTGAAACCGAATTTCGCATAAGTTTTCCGAAATTCAGAATGGCCAGGCCATTATTGGCCAATTTTATGGTAAAATTCAAACTTTTTGCGAAATTCGTGAAAATTTGTGTACACGGGCTCTCCGTGTCACTGAGCACGAATATGAGGCCAAAAGTGCGCGATTCACAATGGCCGAGTCAAAATTGGACAGGTCAATATTCAATTGGCCAATTTCATGGCCAAACCCAAACTTTTGGCGAAATCGATGAAAATTCAGGTGCGGGGGTTTTTAGGGTCGCTGAGCACGAATCAGGGGTCAAAAGTGCCAGATTCGAAATGGACAGGTCAATATTTTCGAATTTTATGGTCAAACTCGAGCTGTTGGTGAAATCCATGCGAATTCATGTACAAGAAATAAATGAATTTACTTATTCATTTATTTTTTCATCGATCCTTTCTGAGTCAAATTAGACATACTGGCTTTGGGGATGTCAAGAATCTTCTCAAACCAATGCAGCCGAAAAATTTTGAAAGGAGTCGTTGAAGGCAAAATTTCTCAGTCGCACTGTCAAATCTGCCGCCTTTGCGCTGTTCAATTATCCTATTTTCCTTTGTAGTAAGGGGAAATGTCAACAGGTGGTTTGGAATCTACAAGACCACGAAACTCGCAACTGAATTTCTCCACTGAATTTATATAAAGTCCGTGGTATTCAACATTTCTGTATATATATTTTATCGACATCTGTCAATACATTGCGTATATAAACTGAATTCATCGACGGCTCTGACAATAACTTTTATATCCTCTATAAAAAATTGACTCGGAAATTTCTTTATTTCTATATTCTGACCTGTAATTTTCTGTATCTATGTGTTGTAACGCTAAACTCTGTTACCCTCGGAGGAGGACTTACCGTTGACACTTTGGCGCGATTCTCTACTTATTCAAAATATTAAACTATAACAAAATGAATTATGTTGGGCGCCAGACGCGTAAGCGTCGATTTGCAAACAATAATACGAATCAATAAAAATAACACGAAACCGTACGAAAAATGAATAGAGAACCCGTTGTCTGACTGGCTAGGCTCAGGTACTCACACGTACGAACTGGTAGAGTGGCGGTATTCAAGGCGGCTAACAATAATTACAGAATTGAAGAAAATAATTAAATAAAGAATAAACTCAAATCAGAAGGAAAATGACCAGGTCAATCGATCTTATATTGTCGAGAAGGTTACATGGTTGAGACAGGCAAATGAAATGGTATCGACAGCGGTAGTTAATAAAATAGGAAACGTTGTTCACAATAATTTCGGTAGAATAGCATTCAACGGTAGCTTTTGTGAAAGAAGTTCGTGACCAGGAGGTAGATTGAAGATGAAATTAGTCGAAAATTCCGGTCAGGAGAAGGAGTTTAATTATTTTGAAAAACGTAAACATAATAATCGCCGTTTCGGCCGGGCCCTGCCGACCATCCTCAGGAAAATTTAAAATTTGACGTCCAGTACATGCTTGGGTGTTGCTAGTTCAGCATTTCGGACGGAAGTCTAGACGGAAGGTAGTGTTCACGATATGTCACTTTGCTTATGTTTACTGCTGTTCCACAGTTTAAGCATGTCTTTTCGTCCGTTCTCTCCGCTTTTGGAAATACTAGGTATAATATTTCCTCCTGCGTTAAGCGATCGTCTCAGTGTGACACTCCGAAAAATCACTGATGTTCGCGAATTTTTTTTTTAATTTTCACATAAACTAATCGGTCCGGTTTTTCTTTCATAAATAAATACGTTCATGAAGAATGCAAAATGATTTTTTTAAAGTTTATTTATTGAGTGCATCATTGTTGTATAAATTGTTGTAATTTCACGTGAAAAAAAAAGGTGCTGCACGGTTTCCACGATGAAGGCCGCAATTTTGATCTGAAAAAAAAATTTCAAAAAGATTATTGATCTGTAGGAAAGTCGCTATCGCGCTATGGAGGGTTTTTTTTTTTTTTTCAAATTTGACAAAATGGCGGTGGTTTGAACAAAAAGTGTCGAATGTGGCCCTTTTTTTCGACAGTTTTCGTGAAAAAAATAGGAAGTTTTCAAAAAATAAAAAAAAGCTTCCATAGCGCGATAAAGAATGACGTTTAAAATGTTCTCCCGAAATTGGAACTAGATATCTTTAAAACTCTTCCTTTGAGAGTGGAAATCGTTTTGAAAAACACCATTCTGAGAAAATCGCGTTTAAAGATTGAAGTTGGAAAAGTTTATATAAATCGTTTACTTACGATCAATCAGCGATGCCAGGTCTTGATTTTTTTCTTGGGGGTTTCTCTCGTACGTCTATCCGTGGTGGATGTCAAAACGAACTGAAATGCTTGGACAGTTTATTCTGCAAGGTTATAGAACCTAAGCACCTTAGTACTCGCGCAGGTAGAAAACCCGTTCCCTTTCTACAAGAAACGCTGTAGCGACCGTAATAATTTGAATTTCGATTCAAAAATTCGAGAGAATGTTTAGAACAGTGTATACTATACGATAATGCAAAAAAAAAACAATTTTTTGAAAATTTCACACTGAGACGATCCCTTAACATGGCTTCAGCCATGACTATCGCTAGCGTTCGATCCGGTTTGTTCGTGACGTCGTGTAGAATTTGTGAATCTAACTTTGAAAATAGATCCAATTTAGCTTTAGCTCTGACGTCCAGCTTCGATGAAAACATCATTTTAATTAGCCATTCAGTCTGCATGCTGTTGAATCGGTACCGTCGGTTAACCACTATTCTATTTGTACCTAACTTTTCCAATAGCTTCTGGAAAAGTAGGTCGTCACTTCTGTGTTCTGTCCATATCCCATCAGTTGCTTCGTCCGTTTGGCAGTTGAAGTTACGGAATATCAAACTAAGAGATCCTAGTTCAGCTATTATCAATGACTCTGCAGCCATGACGTATGCTGTACGGTGGATCGCCTCAATTTCTGATTTATCGCGTATTTTCTTCACTGGTGTATTAAATACTTCCTCTCGGATTTGATGTAAAGTGGTGTGTAGATCAGTGTTTCCTATATCCTTCAAAGCGTTTGCGACTTTGCGGATTCTTTGCTCGTGATGATCTGTGAGTCCACTGAAGCAATTGCGTCGATGTTTTGAATATTGGAATTTTGAGTGTTTGTTGTCTCACTTTGAAATCTGTGAACTCTTTCACTTCATCATGTAACGGCAGTTCCTCTAGTAGAGAGTCGTCCGATAGTGTTAGTGATACTGATGTGTTCTCAGTGGATGAGCTTGATACAGCTTCTTGAGTGAGTGTGTTTGTTGATGGTTCCCTTAGGCGTGATATACGTTCGTACATTTTAACCATGTATTGTCTGGATTCTTCATCCTCATCTATTGGTATCTCTTCTATGAGATGCTCTCCAATGTCGAAGAATAATAGATCAGCTTCTGAGGCCATCTTGTGTCTTGTGTGTGTGTGTTGTTTCGCTTAACTTGTCTCAAGGTAGCTTGAAGTTGGTTTAGCGTTTTTCTTCCAATCAAGGACCAGAGATAAAACTGGACGTCACTTCCGTCCGAAATGCTGAACTAGCAACACCCAAGCATGTACTGGTCGTCAAATTTTAAATTTTCCTGAGGATGGTCGGCAGGGCCCGGCCGAAACGTCGATTATTATGTTAACGTTTTTCAAAATAATTAAACTCCTGACCGGAATTTTCGACTAATTTCATCTTCATTCAACGGTAGCTTTGAAACGAGAGACGGCAGTTAACAGAGAAAAATGAACGTAGGTCGCGAGATGTGATATAATGCAAGAATTTACTTGAAACTACACATCACTGGGCGACGTGATCTTACCCAAGGTGCAAATGACGCTACGAAAATTATTATTCTGTCAATGAGAAACGAGAGAACTTTACTGCAATCGGTAGAAAACAAGGTGACGATAGCTTGGTAGATAATACGACGAATTTACGATAGACTATAACCAGTACGAGAGATTGATATTCATTAGCAATTTACAAAATCGGTAGCGTAAACGATCGATTAGATAACCTCCGGTAGAATTATTCATAAACGATAGAATCAATGATTTATAATGATTACGGGACTGAGGAATTGAACAATGAATTCCTAAACATGACTTTCGAGAGAAGGCGAAATACTAAATTATGAGAGAGTGAGAATTTCGGAGAGTTCACAAAATAAAGAAATACACTAAACACACCGCAGTACAAAAGAATCAAGAATAATACGCAGAACTTAACTTCACAAGATACAGAGAAAAGAATAACAAGCAAAAATAATATAAAGATGCCAATAGCAATCGAGAAAAAAGGTACCGTAATATTTAAAGTCTGATTCTACGCTCAGTTGTACTTCAAGAAACTCGATATATCGTACAATAGGCACAAAAATAAATGAAAAATATAATAAGCAATAACAGAAATAAAATATGAGGCACACTACTATTACAAAAAAGTATGAAGTGAAACGTAAAGCCAATAGGGCTCAAAATACGATAGAAGATACAGAAGCAGACTGATAGAAATTCACAAATGATCAAAAAAGTCATGTATACAAAAGAAATAATTATTCGGTAGTTACGAGGTCGCTCAGACACGGAAAAAATTAATTACTGCATGCAGTCACACGGCGGATTACTGAAACTCTAAGCCGTGGACCATGATTCACACAAAGTAGATGAATACCATGAGAAAGAATAGAAATTACGAGCAACTTCGTAACGATACAATACAGAGACAGAAGCCTTACTTTAATCGGTGACTTCAGGCACACAACACTGAATTTATTTTTAATTATAACTTAGAATTCGCAGAACGGAACGGACGAAAGAAAGGATGAAACGGATTTACAGGAGAAATCTAACGATAGAACGAACGATAGTGGTGATAAAACGGTAGCGGGATGATCAACGATAGAAACGATAGAGAAACGGTAGCGGTAAAAGGAGAAATATCGATAGCTTCAATCGGGAGGATAAAGGAATTCGATGCTGTCACCCAGCAGGTCAAGCGTAGAATATAGAAGGAGTTCGGAGTTCAGCCCGCTGATCTCGCGGTTGTCGTGAGGTGATTCTTCTTCCCTTTGATTGGTTGGTTGACCCCCACCGCAAATAGGCCATCCCTATGTGGCGAATATTGGTGACGGCGTGGTCATGCGATTTCGAAGATTACCGCTAGATGTGGCGTAATGTGCTGCTCGTGATTTCGTCATTGACACCAACTCGTACGATTAAATAGCTGCTTCAGTTTACTGTCAAGGTTGCCTATCATCGAGGACTTCTTTGACAGAGGCATACACAGGGTGCCTCTCGGTCATAATTACCGAGTGGAGAGTGACGCCTCATTGTTCACTTCCACCGGCTTTTTTACAGGTAGTAGCCGGCTGCCCATACCCGAGGTCGTGCAGTCAGACCGTTGGCTAAACCGTGGACCACGACGCACACAATTAGTCCTTGCCGACGGGAAGGCTGCGTCGATCCTCGGAACGATGGCTTTATCAATCTGGACGTAGTGGTTTGTGGTCGGTCCGGCACCAGGCCGGTAAGTCGGAGGATGGCAGGCTACGGTCTGCCCTTCACGCCACCCTTACGGCATCCGATAGAGCGAGCGGCTGGTTTCTCCTTGAGGAGCGGTGCCCTCGGCCGTCGGGAGGATTTTTATCTCTCTGTTCACCGGCAGTCAAGGTGATACGGAAGGTTCGGGTGGATGCTACCCCAGGTGTATAGAAGTGCACCAAGGTAATCAATATAGTCTGGTTAGACCGTCAGTACGCGAAGTTGTCGAGAGCTGCAAACGGTAGATATCGGTCCCTCGGTGGTCGGGATCGTTGTCGTCCAAGTACCTTATTAGCATGCGCCGAATCGCGAAATACAGAATTTTTAAAGAAAGAATTAGTTGAAAGTAGTTATTCCCTATTTTGTATCGAGTTCGGTTGGAGTACACTGCTGAGGACGCGTAAACTAGAAATAATAATGGTTGTGTGCCCTTGTGACGGGCGACTCTGAAACGCCACGTTACAACTCCCTCCCCCCAGGGGGAGACCGAGCAGGTCTTCTACCTAGGTAATGTCACGAAGGCTCTTATTAGAAATTATGGAGGCTGACCCGTAAACTGACGAATAAATGGTTTCGTTGTCCATTGACAACACTAGCCAAAAGAATTAATGGAAATTGCGTTAGAGACGGTAGAAACGGAAAACGCGTATGCTTCGGTAGTTTCTGACGTATGATAGTGTGCGTTAGTTAATAGAATGAGAAAAGTATGGTAAAAGATCACACAAAAGGCGAGTCAGGTAATCTAGGCATGTATATCCGAGCGTTGATTGTTGGTTTTTGCTTTTTGTTCAGGATTTTTTGCCCTTACTTCAGTCAGTGACGGTTTTTGCCAAAAATCAGTTGGTATAGAGGGTTGTTTAGAGTGATTACGAGACAGGTAACGTCGACGGAATAAGTCAGAATCGGAGTTTTTTCACGGTAGCTTGAATCGGTAGGAAGGACGTTAAATTTTCACGACAGCTCGGAACGGTAGAACTGAAGTAAAGTTTTGACGATAGCTTAAAACGGTAGAAATGAAGTTACGCATTTGAGGATAAATCAGACGGTAGAAATAAGGTGGGATTTAGACAACGACTCGAACGGTGAAGGTAGAGTTAAGTTTTCCGATAGCTTAGCGTTGCGGAAATGAAGTTGGATCTTTACGGTAGGTTGACGGTAGCTGAAAACGGTAGAGAAGTTAGCGAACGGTAGATAGACGATAGCAAAAACGGTAGGGAATGTTAACAAGCGGTAGATACGGTAGATAAGAAAAATCGGTAGTGAAAAATGAATTTAAGTGAATTTAGTAAAAACTGGAGGGTCGAAATAGAATTTTGAATTAGATAGGCCGAAACAGAATTTATAAAAAAATTTTAACCGAGGAGGCACTTAGGGTGGCGGATCCTTAGGCTCCCAGCGCTGGTACGGGCCCGTTGAATAAGTGTTGTCCGCCTTGCGGGGCCGGACCTGGTATCTTTCCAGGAAGTCAAGCGCCCAACCGGCGCGGCACCGAGGACATTCCGCCTTGGTGAAGCCGGGCTGTTTGCACCCGTAGCAAAACTTCCGCCTCGGCTTCGTGCATTGTCGGGCGAGGTGCCCCACCTCATCGCAATTGCAACACGCCCGGGGGTCGCGTACCGCCGGGGCTAGCCCTGGTACCGGTGTAGGTGGTGCAGATGGTGGCGCTGCTGCGGCCTTGGGCTTATCCGTACGGACCTTCGGCGTAAAGCCGGAGTCCGGCGACTCAGACCGCCGTGGTGGTGGTCTGGCCGTGTCCCTCTTGACGGCCCCGGACTCGGCGAAGGTGACCGTTCGCATCGGTTTGCGGCTAGCCGGTGGTAGCGGGGTCTCGTCTGATGAACCTTCCTGCTTGTCGCTCGCTTCGGGAGAGGAGACTAGGGAGGAGGATGAGGAGTGGAGGGGGACGGTAGTATAGAAAGGGTCGGTAGAACGGGTGGAGTCGGGAGAGGCGGTAAAAACGGTAGAAAGATGAGGTTCGGTAGAGGAAGCGGGAATGGGAGAGAAGGACAGAGGGGAAACAAGCGGGATGGTGACGGTTGGTTCGGTAGCGGGATCGGGATCGCGACAGCGGCAGCAGCACGGCGGGCAGGCAACCGTCTCATCCAGTGGTGCGGTTTGGACGGCCTGGTCCACGCCCTCTGGCATCTCCCGCACAGTTCCCCCGGCTGCCTGGGCCGATTGAAATGTTCGGTAGTCCTCCTCGGCCTCGATGTAGGCCAGCTGGATCTCGCGAGCGAGGTCGGGGTACCACATCGGCATGAATCTGATGAATTCGGCGAACCGTTCCAGTCAGCGCCAGCCGCGCAGAACATAGGCAGGCGGAGGAACCTCGTCTCCCATGATCTTGGCTGTTAAGTTACGAAGGCTAAGTTCTATAGGTCTTCAAGTCTTTTACACGCACTTTCCCCACTACATTATTCCCATCTACCTGTCGTAGTTCAACCACCACTGGAGAGAGAAAACGGGAGATTCGGTAGGGTCCTCTGAATTTTGGTGCCAGTTTAACAGCAACATGTTGAGTAGCAGACGACAGCGTGTGCTGTCGTTTTAACACAAGGTCGTCGTCAGTGAAGGCTTGACCTCGCCGTCGGAGATAATAGTATCGCGCTTGCTTAGCGAAGGCGTCGTCAAGGTTTTCCGTGACCCAGTCCCGAAGTAGTTGGATATGTGTCATTCGCTCTGCCCATAATTTCGTAGGTGTGGGTTCTATCTCGATTTTATCGGTAGCTGATCGTCGGTAGGAATTCATCGGTTCGGGTACGCGGCCCAGATTTAGGAAAGCGGGACTCGTATTGCGTGAGGTATGGTGCGCGGTGTTATACGCAAATCGGAAGTCTGAGAGGTGTCGGTCCCATTCTCGGTGATCGTCGTTCAAAAAGGTAACTATCATGGTCTTTAGAACGCGGTTAACCCCTTCGACCGGGTTGGCTTGTGGATGATACGGTGGTGTCGTGGTATGTTTCATGCCATGAGCCTCCGTGAGTTCCTTGATCGTACGGTTATTCAATTCGGTCCCATTATCTGTGAGTAATATTTGGGGAGTTCTCCACCTCGATAGTATTAAGTCTTTGAAAGTTTCGCTGATCTTTTGTCCGGTAGCTTTTCTAAGGGTAGCGCATTCAATCCATTTGGTAAAGAGATCTTGCATTACCAGTACGTACGCAAAGCCAGATTTACTCGGGGGAAATGGTCCCATTATGTCGACTGCTACGACGATCCAAGGTTGTTCTACGACGCGCCTTCCCATTAAACCCGCGGGGGCAGTTTGGGTCACTTTACATTTTTGACAAGTATCGCATTTTCTCACGTATTCGGTAGCGGTATGGTACATTGCGGGCCAATAATAACGGGTAGCTGAACGGCGGTAGGTTTTCTCTATTCCCGGATGATTGGATTGAGGGTCATTGTGAGCTCCTTGTAAAACGCTTTCGCGTTGCTCTTCGGGTATAACTAATTTCCAGGCGTTCAAGTCTTGTACTAACGTGCCGATTAAGGGGCCCGTGCGTCGAACGTATAGGTGACCAGTTTCTATTGTCCAATCCTGGAACTTTCCGGGAGTGTTTTCGACGTCGCGTTTCCGGCGGTCGTACCAGGTTAGTTGATCTGGTACGATAGTGGCAGTAGCTTCATCGGCGGTAGAAAATGAATTTAAAGCGACATCAGGTTCCGGGATTCGGGAGAGTGCGTCCGGTACGTGATTCAAGGCGCCCTTGCGGTATACGGTAGTGAAATCACAGCCGAGTAATTCTAGTGACCATCTAGCTAATCGACCGGTAGGATTCTTTCGCTTGTGAAGCCATTGGAGGCTGCTATGGTCGGTCACGACCGTGAAATGGTACCCTTCGATGTAGGGGCGGAATTTTCCGATTGCCCAGATAATGGCGAGGCATTCTAGTTCGGTAGCGGAGTACTTTCTTTCAGCATCCGATAGGGTTCTGCTCGCGTATGCGATCACGTGTTCTCCGTCTTGGTTGGTTTGAGTTAGGACAGCGCCTAGTCCGCAATTACTAGCATCAGTTTGTACGACGAAAGGATTATCAAAATTGGGGCACGATAGCGTCGGAGCGGTAGTTAGTCGATTTTTAATTTCTTCGAAAACGAGAGATTGCGATTCAGCCCAAGTCCATAATTGGGTTTTTCGTAAGAGCCGCGTCAGTGGTTCGGTTATACTGGCGAGATTTGGGATAAGCCTTCGGTACCAAGAAGCCATTCCTAAAAATCGACGTAGTTGTTTCACCGTATGTGGAACCGGATAATTTACAACGGGAGCTATTTTGTCTGGATCTATTTGTAATCCATATTCGTTAACTAGGAAGCCGAGGTATTTAACTTTAGAGCAACGAAATTCGCATTTATCAGGGTTGACCGTGAGGTTCGCGTGTCGGATAGTTCGTAAAACGCGTCGTAACCACTCGAGGTGTTAGTCAAATGTTTTTGTGGCGATGATAATATCGTCCCAATAGGCGAAAGCGTATGGGTTCATGTCTGGTCCAATTAAGCGATCTAACAACCGTTGAAACGTAGCCGGTGCTCCGGTAAATCTGTACGGCATTCGCGTAAAATGAAAAAGTCCTTTACCGGCAACAATGAAAGCGGTTACTTCGCGACTCGCTTGAGTTAGAGGAATTTGGAAATATGCCTGACTTAGGTCGATAGTTGAAATATATCGGGCGGATCGGAGTTTGTCCAGAATGCTGTCCATTCGCGGTAGCGGATACGCGTCCTTTTTGGATGCCTGATTTACTTGCCGGAAGTCAATACAAAAACGGTAGGAGCCATTTAGTTTTTTAACCATTACAATCGGACTTGCCCATTCGCTGTGTGAGGGTTCGATAATTCCGTTGGCGAGCATTTTATCAACCTCCTCATCGATAGCTTCTTGTATTTTCGGCGATACTCGATACGCTCGTTGCCTAATCGCGGGATGGTCGCCTACGTCTATGTGGTGGGTGGCCAAATTAGTCGTACCTATTTTATCGGACGCTGGGACTATCTCTGTTTTTAGTCAATTCCGTAATTTGACGGTTTGCTCGTCGGTCAGAGCTGCAATTCCGTTACATTGTGTACCGGGAGTAGATCGGGAGTGCGTTTGAAATTTATAAGTTACGGGAGAATTATACTTGAATGACCGGTTAGGTTTTGTAAAATCTACTATTATATCAAATGTGTGAATGAAATCCAGACCTATTATACAATCAAAGCTAAGGGAAGGTATAACGCGAACGCGAATATCGCGGGTAGTCCCTTCCAATTCTATCGGCACGATTATTTCACCCGTGACGTCAGCCTTTCGGCCGGCGGCCGTTACGACTGCTCCGCTATGAGATTTTTGAATTAGGAAACCCCTCAATTCGATTAATACCGAAGTTTTGAAGTTTACGAAGGTTCGTGATGAATCGCAGTCAAATAAAGCCGTTACACGTAAATCGCATATTTTGAGAATCAGAAATAACAGTGGTTTCCCGTGAAGCGGGTAGATTGGACTGCAGAAGTCAGTTTGTTCAGTCGGTGGACCGGTTGTAGTATTAATAATTTCGGTAGTATTAATAATTTCGGTAGCATTAATAATTTCGGTAGTATTATTAATTTCGGTAGTATTAATAATTTCGGTAGCATTCATAATTTCGGTAGCATTAATAATTTCGGTAGTATTATTAATTTCGGTAGGATTATTAGTTTCTGTAGTATTATTAATTTCGGTAGTTAAAGAACAAGGTCTGACAATTTGTTCGAGCGAGGTTTTGGGCTCTATTGTGAGTCTGGGTTCCGAGGTTGCCCTTGCGCACGGTTCCCGTGGTAGTTTCCCGCACACCGGGTACATGTGACTCGGGTGTATCCTGTCAATCCGCACGTAAAGCAAAATTTTGTGCGCGGCGCGGTGCACTGTCTCTGATGATGTCCGGGTTGCTAGCAATTGTAACGCGCAAATCTGGGGCGTGTGCGGGCAGTTATTTGTTCGGTAGACGGTAAAAATGGATTGGAGTCGGTAGACGGAGCGGTAGAAGTTACAGGCGAGTTAACGTTATTCGGGTTTTCATTCTGACGGTAGTGATTCCGGTTGACGGTATTATTCCTAGGTGGTCGTTGGTTATAACGCGTGTCAGGTCTAGGATCCGGGAGTTTTCTATTGACATTCGGGTTTGATCGATTTTCTCGAATAGGTGTTTTATACGCAGCATAAACGTCATCGTTTGGTTCATCCTCTAGATTTAAGTTGGCTAACGCGAATCGCGATTGACGGGAGTTAGCGCGTGTTCCGCGATATGCTAGTTCCGATAGCAGTGAGTTTTCAGGAGTCGGTGGTGCGTGGTATCTATTACTTGCCGCAAAAATCATCTCTAATTGTCGGGCGGTATCCTCTAAATCATCAAGATCTTCGAGATCTCTCCGTCTTATTAACACTTGAAAACGCGGTAGCAGGTTTCGATAGGCATAATCGATCTCCTCGTCGTGAGAGAATCTGGGATTTAATCGATTAAAATACGCACTCATATATGTGAGGTTATCGACGACTGGCTCGTTTTCGCCTTGCGTACGGTTACGGATCTCTTCACGCAATGTAAACTGTAAATTCGGATCACCGAACCTATAACGCCAAGCGCGTTCAAAATCGGAGAAACTGTACCATCGAGGTCGTTTGCTTCGGAACCAGTATAAAGCTACTCCAGAGAGGAAAAACGGGAGACTGTTAAGGATGTCATTGTCGCGTAAATTAAACAAGGTTCGACCCTCCTCTATCCGCAATAAGAAGGCTTCCGAATCTTCATTACGCGTTCCTGCTAATTTTAGATTCCATTTTCGCATAACCTCGTATGCGGCGAGCGTATTTGGGGTGTTATTATTAAAAAGCGGCGGTTGAGCTGTCGGGAATGAGTCGAAAGGTTGCCGCGGCGTGATATGATGGAACGGGGGAGCTTCGCGACGCGGGGTAAAGCTAGGCGGTATCGGAAGGTGTTCTCGCGCAGTGTCCATATTTTGCGTTCGGTGTTCCAGAGAACCTCTGACATCGATAGCCGGAGCGCTGTTTTGGTTTGACGATAAATCATGCATATTACCGGGAGAAGTATTATTTAACGACATATTATTTTCTGTGCTTATTCCGATTTTACGCGTCGATTGTGGGCCTTGTCTTTCGTCCGTCGGTATTTGTGAAGACGATGTGCTGGCTTCGGCATCAAGCGCCGTTTTATCGGGAGTAGCGGGGTCAGCCATTTCTCCGCGAGAAATTCGGTAGAATCGGATTAAACGGTCTCGTAAAGTCGGTGAAGTTCCTTCTGCTGATAACGCACGCTGTCTTAGCTCGTGACGTAATTCCGCTGTAGTTAATAAATATATCCACCCCTCTTTTACAGACGGCAACAAAGGCATGTATTATTGTTTACGATTTCACAATACTGCTTGTCACGAACACGAATGGGCAAGCGACATACAGACGACTGATCCTAAGTGTCAATACGCGGTCACGAGCAAGAAATACGGTCTCACTCGTGAGTTGTCAACCACTATAGCGGGCGATAGAAAAAATTGTTTTGGGCCGCGCGCTGCTCTCCGCGAACAATGCGTCGGTTAGAAGTAAGACTCGCGAGGGATTATTCCGTCGTCCGAATAATATCTGTAATCCGGGGTGTTCAGTCCGCTAAATATTTAAATATTTTGGGTCGATTGGTCACTCAATATCAACTGTTTTTCAAGATAAATCTTTGCGTTAGTAACTGACTGAATAAAAGCGGGAAGAGGTTTCTTTTGTTAATAATAATTTATCTCTTTCTCTCTCTCTCTCTCTTTTTCTCTCTCAAGTTTTTGATTGAATTATCAACTGAAATTTTCTGTTGCTGGCCTTTTAAGGCCCCACGTTGGGCGCCAATTTGTAACGCTAAATTCTGTTACCCTCGGATGAGGACTTACCGTTGACACTTTGGCGCGATTCTCTACCTATTCACAATATCAAACTATAACAAAATCAATTACGTGTGGCGCCAGACGCGTTAGCGTCGATTTTCAAACAATAATACAAATCAATAAAAATAACACAAAACCGTACAAAAGAGATAAATAGAGAACCCGTTGTATGGCTGGCTAGGCTCGGGTACGTTCGCGTACATCCCGGTAGAGTGGCGGTATTCAAGGCAGCTAACAGTAATTCCAGAATTGAAGAAAATAACAAAATAAAGAATAAACTCAAGTCAAAAGGAAAATGAACAGGTCAATCGATCATATATTGTCAGGAAGTTTACGTGGTTGAGACAGGCAAATAAAATGGTATCGACAGCGGTAGTTAATAAAATAAGTAATCGTTGTTTACAATAATTTCGGTAGAATAGCAGTAAACGGTAGCTTTAAAACGAGAGATGGTAGTTATCAGAGAAAAATGAACGTAGGTCGGGAGATGCGATATAATGCAAGAATTGACTTAAAACTACACGTCACTGGGCGACGTGATCTTACCCCAGATGCAAATGACGCTACGAAAATTATTATTCTGTCAATTAGAAACGAGAGAACCTTACTGCAATCGGTAGGAAACAAGGTAACGATAGCTTCGTAGATGATACGACAAATTTACCATAAATTATAACCAGTGCGAGAGATTGACATTCATTAACAATTCACAAAGTCGGCAAACGATCGACTAGATAGCCTTCGGTAGATTTATTCATGAACGGTAGATTCGATTATTTTTCAATTATTACGGACTTGAGGAATTAAATAATGAATTCCTGAACATAACTTTTGAGAGAATACAAAATACAAAATTATGAGAGAGTGAGAATTTCAGAGAGTTTACAAAATAAAGAAATACACTAAATACACCGCAGTACAAAAGAATAATTCGCAGAACGTGATTTAACAAAATACAGAGAAATAAATAACAGGCAAAAATAATATAAAATTGCCAATAGCAATAGAAAAAAAGATGCGGTAATATTTAGAGGCTGATTCTACGCTCGGTTGTACTCCAAGGAACTCGATATATGATACAATAGGCACAAAAATAAATAAAAATTTCATAAGCAATAACAGAAATAAAATATAATGCACACTACTATTACAGAAAGAGTATGGAATGAAATATGAAGTCAATAAGGCTCAAAATACGATAGAAAGTACAGAAGCAGGCTAATAGTAATTCACAAATAATCAGCAAGATCATAAATACAGAGAAATAATTATTCGGCAGTTACGAGGTCGCTCAGATACGAAAATAATTAATTACTGAAATCATGCAGTCACACGGCAGCTTACTGCAGCTCTAGGCCGTGGATCATGATTCACACAAAACTGGCATCACACGATGCAACCAAGAAACAATAAATATAATATTAATGACCGAAATCATGCAGCCACACGGCGGCTTACTGCAACTTTAAGCCGTGGACCATGATTCACACAAAGTCGATAAATACCATAAGAAAGAATAAAAATTATGAGCAACTTCGTAACGATACAATTCAAAGGCAGAAGCCTTACCTTGGCTGGTGACTTCAGGCACACAAACTGACTCTAATTTAAATCAAACTTAGAATAAAAGAACGAAAGTAGAAAGGAAGGAAAGGACTTGAATTTAGAGGAAGAAGTTAACGATAGTGCAACGATAGAGAGTATGGAAAAACGGTAGATACAAGAACGGTAGAATGAGAGGAAGAAGGATCGGTAGCTCAAATCGAGAGAATAATCGGGAGGATGCGGAAAACAAAGCTGTCGCTCAGCAGGTCAAGCGTAGAATAGGAGGTTGTAGTTCGGCTCGCCGATCTCGCGGTTGTCGTGGGGTGATTCTTCTTCTTTAATTGGTTGGTTGACCCCCACCGCAAATAGGCCATCCCCCTGTGGCAAATATTGGTTACGGCGTGGTCATACGTTTTCCGAAATTACCGCTAGATGTGGCGTAATGTGCTGCTCGCGATTTCGTCGTTGACACCAACTCGTCCGATTTTGTAGCTGCTTCGGTTTACGGTCCAGGCTGCCTATCATTGGGGACTTCTTTGACAGAGGCATACACAGGGTGCCTCTCGGCCAAAGTTACCGGGTGGAGAGTGACGCCTCATTGTTCACCTCCACCGGCTTTTGCACAGACAGTAGCTAGCTGCCTGTACCTGAGGTCGTGCAGTCAGACGGTTGGCCAAACCGTAGACCACGACCCACACAATTAGTCCTTGCCGATAGGAAGGCAGCGTTGATCCTCGGAACGGTGGCTTTATCAACCTGCACGTAGTGGTTTGGGGTCGGTCCGGCACCAGGCCGATAAGTCGGAGGATGGCAGGCTACGGTCTGCCCTTCACGCCATCCTTACGGCATCCGATAAAGCGGGCGGCTGGTTCCTCTATGAGAAACGGTGCCCTCGGCCGCCGGGAGGAATTTTATCTCTCTGTTCACCGGCAGTCGAGGCGATACGGAAGGTTTGGGTGGATGCTACCCCAGGTGTATACGAAGGTGCACCAAGGTAGCCAGTATAGTCTGATGAGACCGTCGGTAGGCGAAGTCGTCGAGAGCTGGAAACGGTAGCTAGTGGTCCCTTGTTGGTCGGGATCGTTGTCGTCCAAGTACCTTATTAGCTTGCGCCGAAGCGCGAAATAAAGAATTTACAAAAAAGAATTAGTTAAAAGTAGTTATTGCCTATTTTGTATCGAGTTCGGTTGGAGTACCCGGCTGAGGACGCGTAAACTAGGAATAATAGCGGTTGTGTGCCCTCGTGACGGGCGACTCTGAAACGCCACGTTACAACATATATAGGTATAATATAAGTTTGCATATTTTTTACTTTTACTTGAAGATAATTAGTTATAAACGTGTTACAGTTACTCGCGAGCAAAAATGAACAAGAAAAACACTGACTTACAAATCTATGTCTCCAACAAGACTAGAAGAGAGGGTCTCTCCTACCGTTGTACAGTTATTAATATAAATATGTCTTTAGTTACATTTTTATACGTTGTAGCTTAAAATTATCAACTACAGTTCATAATAGTATTGATAAACTGATATCAAACGAGTAGAATAGTAGATAATAATGAAGTATTTGTAATCAAAAGATAAAAATTAATACTTTATATTGTTACGTCCGTGAGTAGAGTTCACTCCTGAGCGGAAGGAGTAACCTGGTTGGTTTCGCTTTTACGTTTCAGGTCAACCGGAAATCAGGATGAGGATTGAATAAACTTGAGTATGTTGATATGTCGATTATATGTTTATTGCGTATAACTTGAGATACCGGTAGGAATGAATGGTGTGGTACGGAAAGATATATAAGAAGTCTAGATGTGGAGTTGTCGAGAGTCAGAATAGGAGTGCCCCTCGAGACGTGAAACGTACGGGTGCAGAAAAGGTGTGACAATCCTAGAAGTAGAGAATGGAATTTGATGAGTAAGCGCGATAGTGAATAGCGTGAGACTACGTAGAGATAAGAGGACAGGACAGAGACCATGAGATCAATGTAAGAACTGTGGGAGAGTTAGCGAGTAGAAAAAATAGAGAGAAGTGGTATGCTGGACGTAACAATATAAATGTCAGAAGACTAAAATTTATACCAGATACCAAAAGCGTCTACAGTATCGAAATGTTAGCTATTTTACAGCTATGTTAGTACAAACCCGCCGCATTTGTTGATATATGTGGAAGGTTTCATTGGAAAACATATAGTTACATGTCACTTGTGGATATCACAGCTGCAGTACCAATTATAAATACTATGCTTCAGCATAAACATAAAAACTAACATCACAGCTATACGTACTAAAATATTTCTTAGTCAAACAAAGTACATAGGTACGTATGTTTGAATACACGTAGAATCTTTAATAGGCAAATTGTGGGTCTCTTATTCCGCAGTGTCATTGTCCTGGGTGTTCAACCTCGTAACGATGAGCCATTTCAGCTATATATTTTTGTCTGCGACCCTCCACATGGACAGAGCGATTGGCACGTCATTTTGCATCGCGCAATCTTTTTTGTGCGCCCCGAATTGCCCCTTGCATCAGTCTCGCAAATTCTGTACTATCATGTGGCTGTGGTATTGCTCGACACTCACGTAAGGCATTTGCGTAAAAAATCATCGAAACCTTGCATTGAACATAGCGTAACGTATTATATAGCGTAAGTCCCAATCACTATTCTTACATCTCCTGGACGAGAAGCCAAACAGCAATGTGATCTCAGAACTGTAAGTATTGAGTTCGCCTGAACATTGTCGATGTTATTCTCAATAAAACAATCAGCCAACTGTGTTCGAAAGCAATTTTTTAATAGAGTACTGCCTTCTTCACCCATAGACTGACTGTTACCATCGTCTTCACAGATAGCATCTGAATTTGAACACCCATATTCGGAAGAATTATCTTTCGCCTCGTGAGCTAAGTTATTCCACGTAACTGAACTTTGCGGTTCGTAAGGAGGACTGTCATTTGGTAAAATAGATGCTGCAACGTTTCCATTATTCAAAGATATTTCCTCAGAACTATCATTATTGACGATATTGTAACGTAAATAAGGATTAGCATCGGCATGCCTCGCCATTCTACAGTCATTCAAACGATTACGCCGTTGGCTTTGTGGGTTGACTAAAGGGGTTTCGTTTCAGCCTAATCATGATTCAGGCATGTACATAGACAAGCTACAGAAATTATTAATAACATTGCATATAGTAATAGTAAAGGCAACAAATACAAATCTCTGAGAATTACGTGACTTTAAATTAGACGAAATATCACTTTCGTACGTAAAAGTAATAGCAATGGCCAAAAATTTAGCTTAAAAAGTGAGCTAATATAGGTAATATTGTATTATATGACAACATTTGGACACGACATGCAGGTCTCCATATGTGCATTGATTTTGAAAGATAATTTGAAACAGCACATACGCGGTGAAATGAGGTAATGTATTTCTTTTTGTTTTCCTTCCAGCACGTGTATGTCTTACGGTTGATAAAATATTGTCGACTATATATTTACACTTTTTACTGGGAAGCCCAAGTTCCCCGATTCCCGCTATTATTGTATGTAATATATAGGGTGTAAGCGCGTACGTGCAGGAAGCTTGCGAAGTACGAAAAACATAATCGCAGCAGACGTCGCATGAATGCTACAGCAAGCTCTGTTTGACAGTCCCATATAGCTTTGCTGTTTCCTCGCTTGTTTTGCGTCGCCATACAGCAATCATGCATTATTCTGCCGCATGGCGCCGCCGATCAAGATCTTGCATGATCTGACGGCGCATGAAATGCTACCTGGGTTGGAACGCCCGGTAATCCTCGTCGGCCTCGATATACGCGAGGCGTATCTCGCGAGCGAGGTCGGGGTACCAAGTTGGCAGTAGCTCGATGAAATCGGCGAACCGCTCCATTCGGCGCTAGCCGCGCAGGACATGAGCGGGCGGTAGAACCTCGTCTCCCATGATCTAGTATGTTGAATTACGAGGACTAAGTTCTATAGATCTTTGAGTCTTTCACATGCACCTGTCCCACTACATTATTCCCATCTACCTGTTGTAGTTTACCCACCACCGAGGAGAGAAAACGGAAGATCCGGTAGGGTCCACTAAATTTTGGTGCCAATTTGGCAGCAACATGTTGAGTAGCAGATGACAGCGTGTGCTGTCGTTTTAACACAAGGTCGTTAACAGTGAAAGCTTGGTCTCGTCGTCGGAGGTCATAATATCGCGCTTGCTTAGCGAAGGCGTCGTCCAGGTTTTCCGTGACCCAGTCCCGAAGTAGTTGGATATGTGTCATTCGTTCTGTCCATAATTTCGGAGGTGTGGGTTTCATTTCGATTTTATCGGTAGCTGATCGTCGGTAGGAATTGATCGGTTCGGGTACGCGGCCTAGATTTAGGAAAGCGGGACTCGTATAGAGTGAGGTATGGTGCGCGGTGTTATACGCAAATCGGAAGTCTGAGAGGTGTCGGTCCCATTCTCGGTGATCGTCGTTCAAAAAGGTAACTATCATGGTCTTTAGAACACGGTCAACCCTTTCGACCGGGTTGGCTTGCGGATGATACGGCGGTGTCGTGGTATGTTTTATGCCATGGGTCTCCGTGAGTTCTTTGATTGTACGGTTATTAAATTCAGTCCCATTATCCGTGAGTAGTGTTTGGGGAGTTCCCCACCTCGATAGTATTGAAACTGTGAAAGTTTCGCTAATCTTTTGTCCGGCAGCTTTTCTAAGTGGAGCGCATTCAATCCATTTTGTGAAGAGATCTTGCAGTACGAGTACGTACGCAAACCAGATTTACTCGAGGGAAATGGTCCCATTATGTCGGCTGCTACGACGATCCAAGGTTGTTCTATAACGCGCCTTCCCATTAAACCCACGGGGGCAGTCTGGGCCACTTTACATTTTTGACAAGTGTCATATTTCCTTACGTATTCGGTAGCGGTATGGTACATTCCGGGCCAATAATAACGGGTGGCTAAACGACGGTAGGTTTTCTCTATTCCGGGATGACCGGACTGAGAGTCATCGTGAGCCACCTGTAAAATGGTTTCGCGTTGCTCTTCCGGTATGACTAATTTCCAAGCGTTTAGGTCTTAGACTAATGTTCCGATTGTGCGGTCCGTGCGTCGAACGTATAGGTGGCCGTTTTCTATCTTCCAATCCAAGAATATTCCAGGAGTGTTTTCGACGTCGCGTTTCCGGCGGTTGTACCAGGTTAGTTGATCTGGTACAATAGTGGCGGTAGCTTCATCGGCGGTAAGAAGTGAATTTGAGATGATATCAGGTTCCGGGATTCGAGAGAGTGCGTCCGGCACGTGATTCAAGGCGCCTTTGCGATATACGTTAGTGAAATCGTAGCCAAGTAATTCAAGTGACCATCTAGCTAACCGAACGGTAGGATTCTTTCGCTTGTGAAGCCATTGGAGGCTGCTATGGTCTGTCACGACCGTGAAATGGTACCCTACGATATACGAGCGGAATTTTCCGATTGCCCAGATAACGGCGAGGCATTCTAGTTCGGTAGCGGAGTACTTTATTTCAGCATACGATAGAGGTTTGCTCGCGTATGCGATTACGTGTTCTCCGTCTTGGTCAACTTGAGTTAGGACAGCGCCTAGTCCGCAATTACTAGAATCAGTTCGTACTACGAACATAATCTTCTACAGTTCGTGTAGAAGATTATTAAAATCAGGGCACGATAGCGTTGACGCGGTAGTTGGTCGATTTTTAATTTTTTCGAAAGCGAAAGATTGCGATTCAGCCGAAGTCCACGATTGGATTTTTCGCAAGAGTCGCGTCAGTGGTTCGGTTATCGAGGCAAGATTTGGAATAAACCTTCGGTACCAGGAAGCCATTCCTAAAAATCGACGTAGTTGTTTTACTGTACGTAGGACCGGATAATTTACAACGGGAGCTATTTCATCTGGATCTATTTGTAATCCCCGTTCGTCAACTATAAAGCCGAGATATTTAACTTCAGAGCAACAAAATTCGCATTTATCAGGGTTGACCGTGAGGTTCGCGTGTCGGATAGTTCGTAGAACGCCTCGTAGCCACTCGAGGTGTTCGTCAAATGTTTTTTTGGCGATGATAATATCATCCAAATAGGCTAAAGCGTACGGATCCATGTCTGGTCCAATTAAGCGATCTAACAACCGTTGAAACGTAGCCGGTGCTCCAGTTAATCCGTACGGCATCCGCGTAAAATAAAAAAGTCCTTCACCGGGTACAATGAAGGCGGTTACTTCGCGACTCGCCTGAGTTGAAGGAATCTGGAAATACGCCTGATTTAGGTCGATAGTTGAAATATATCGGGCGGATCGGAGTTTATCCAGAATGCTGCCCATGCGCGGTAGCGGATACGCGTCCTTGTTGGATGCCTGATTTACTTGCCGGAAGTCGGAACGAAAACGGTGGGAGCCATTTGGTTTTTTAACCCTTCAGGACATGGGTGTTTTGACTGCCATTAAATCTCATGGCTTCTGCGCATGCGCTCAGTATATTTTAAATACAGCTTCCTTAAGAAAATATCATTTATTTATAATTTTCAATGTTTTTTAAGGTAAAGTAATTGCTTAAATTTATTATTAAAGTAATTTCAATTAAATATTCACAATGCAAAATAACTTAGATCTAAGTAATCATAAAATGTATTTGTCAGGGTTATATATAAAACAAAAATATTGACTTACGTTTATTTAACACCTTTTAATAATATTCATTTAATGAATATCAACAATTGAATTATAAATTTTACATTTTTGAAAGCAGATAACACAGCACAACATTGCACAATTATTCTTTAGGTACATGTATCATGTAAACAAGTATTGCGGACGCATACTACGGAACGACCCGAACTAGGCCGAAAAGAAACGAAAGCTAAAATCTCTCACCCTTTAATACTCTGGCCATGAGAAAAAATCTCATGTTCTCCAAAAAATTATTTTTTTTCGCAATTTTGATTTAAAAAAAAAAACAGTTTTTAGTGAATGTGTATCTAGAAAACTAAATTATAGGAAGATACAAAAATTTTCAAGTAGTCTTTCCATTTGAATTTTAAAAGATATTTGAGATCTACGTTGAGCATGAGAGAAAATCTCATAACCCATGTCCTGAAGGGTTAACCATTACAATCGGACCTGCCTATTCGCTGTGTGAGGGTTCGATAATTCCGTAAGCGAGCATTTTGTTAACTTCCTCATCGATAGCTTCTTGAATTTTTGGCGATACTCGATACGCTCGTTGTCCAATCGCGGGTTGGTCACCCAAGTCTATGTGCTGGGTGGCCAAATTAGTCGTACCTATTTTGTCAGACGCTGGGGCTACCTCTGTTTTTAGTAAGTTCCGTAATTTGACGGTTTGCTTGTCGGTCAGAGCTGCAATTCCGTTACATTGTGTTTCGGGAGTAAATCGTGAGTGCGTTTGAAATTTGTAAGTTACGGGAGAGTTATATTTGAATGACCAGTTAGGTTCTGTAAAATCTACTATTGAATCGAATATGTGAATGAAATCTAAACCCATAATACAATCGTAGCTAAGGGAAGGTATAACGCGAACTTGATTATCGCACATAGTCCGTTCTAATTCTATCGGCACTATTACTTCACCCGTGACGTCAGCCTTTCGGCCAGCGGCCGTTACGACTGCTCCAATATGCAATTTTCAAATTAGGAAACCTCTCGATTCGATCAATACTGAAGTTTTTGAATTTACAAAGGTTCGTGAAGAACCGCAGTCAAATAGAGCCGTTACCCGTAAGTCGCATATTTTGAGAGTCAAAAATAACAGTGGTTTCCCGTCAAGTGGGTAGACTGGACTGCAGAAGTCAGTTTGCTCAGTAGGTGGACCGGTAGTAGTATTAATTTCGGTAGTATTATTAATTTCGTTAGTAATCTTATTTTCGGTAGTTAAAGAACAAGGTCTGACAATTTGTTCGAGCGAGGTTTCGGGCTCTATTGTGGGTCTGGGATCCGAGGTTGCCCTTGCGCGCGGTTCCCCCTGATAGTTTTCGGCACACCGGGTACATGTAGCTCGGGTGTATCCCGTCAACCCGCACGTGACGCAAAATTTCGTGCGCGGCGCGGTGCACTGTCGGTGATGATGTCCGGGTTGCTGGCAATTGTAACATGCAAATCTAGGACGTGCGCGTGCATTTGTTTGCTCGGTAGTCGGAAGAAATGGATTGGAATCGGTAGACACAACGGTAGACGAAGCGGTAGAAGTTACGGGCGAGTTAACGTTACTCGGGTTTTCATTCTGACTGTAGTTATTCCGGTTGCTGGTACTATTCCTAGGTGGTCGTTGGTCATTGTGAGTGTCAGGTCTAGGATTCGAGGGTTTTCTATCGACATTCGAGTTTGATTGATTTTCTTGATTAGACGTTTGATACGCAGCATTAACGTTATCTGTTGGTTCATCCTCTAGATTTAGGTGGGCTAACGCGGATCGCGGTTGACGGGAGTTAGCGCGTGTTCCGCGATTTGCTAGATCCAGTAGCAGTGAGTTTTCGGGAGTCGGTGGTGCTTGGTGATTATCATTTGCCGCAAAACTCATCTCTAATTGTCGGGCGGTATCCTCTAAATCATCAAGATCTTCAAGATCTCCCCGTCTTATTAACACTTGGAAACGCGGTAGCAGGTTTCGATAGGCATAGCCCATCTCCTCGTCGTGGAAAAATCCGGGACTTGACCGATCAAAATACGCACGCATATATGTGAGGTAGTCGGTGTTACGTGGGGGTGAGGGTGTACTGAGCGGTGGTAGTTAATGATTAATTGAATAATCTAGCTCCCACGTAACGACAATGAATAATAATTAGAACTAAGAGAAAGACCTACCTTTCGATAAGCCGGTAATTTGTAGGATCGTGTTGCTATAGACCTGTACAGGTCTGTGAGGTTTGTTTAAATGGTTGAGGCAATTACAATAATAAAAATAGGAAGAAGATCGTTCAAAATAAATGATTATTATAATTTGACTGGTAAAATATGAAGTATATTCTATTCCAATTTGGTTATCGAAATGGCTGGTAACAATCAATGGTAATGATGATATATGAGCCGAAAATAACAATTTATAAAGTCTTCAAGTTTATAAAAATCATGTGTTATACTATTCTAGAGGATATTATTATTTAGTACCAGGAACATCTACTCTGAACGATGGTTATAACTAGCTGGTCGTGATTGTTGTATTGTATCTCTCTTTTTAGATTATCTTAAATCGATTATAAATATATATAATTGTTATTTTTTATTCGTTAATACTTGGATACAATAAGTAGGATTTAATTGGGGGTAGTGAAGCTAGCCACCAATTCTAGACTTGGTTGTTGTGAATTTACTGAAGTAGTTTTTGATTATCAAGGTGAAACAAGAATTCGTCTAATTTCGAAGATTAACACTCGGATTGACTTAGCTTTTTGGTGAATCGGTCGACGAGATTGAGAGCCGTCGGATCGTATCGGTCTGCGTCGGTAGAATGCTGGACCAGGGGGCCTCACCTCAAATTTGGAAGAGTTGCTGAATCGAATGATGTTGAACGTTGGTCACTTAGTCTTTGTGAATTTAGAATGACATCTTGTTATCGAAAGTTTGAAAGTGTCTGTTTTCTGATTTTGATAATAAGTTAAAATTGATTGGAACGATTATTTATTAAAAATGATAGTGTAATTATTATTATTATTACTGAGAATTACCTGATTCGCTTGAATCAATTTTAACTGAGGAAAATGGAATATCATAAAAATGTCTATTCGCGAAATGACGAGATTTAGTAAAGAACAGAAAAGATGGAAATGTATAAGATAGTGAGTCTTTTGCAATTAACAGAATAACTGAATGCTCGAATTTGACGAATTAGCGCGAGACTTTAGGCCGGTCACAATTAAGATTTTCCAAACACAACTCTTGCTCGAGAGGGCTAATCCGGGTTTACGTCCACGCACTTCGCGACTTGACAGTCGAAAGACGCGGCTTCTTGGGCCCGAGGGTCCAAGGAGCTGCAGTTGTAATTGGTTACAACGGTAATTAGCCAATGAGGTGCGAGGGCGATCTCCTGGTGCCCAAATCCACATGGTCAGCGTTACTTCTCGCTCTTCGACGGTGTTCCGACGATTCTCAATCCCGTCGGTGACACATTGAAAATATGAACAAAAGATATTTGCATGCAATGTTCACACATTCATTCATACATTCCAATAAGTAATCTATTTTAATTTGGTGGTTCTAAAGGTAGTGGTTTATCCTAGTTATTGATTATAGTTTTAATCTAAAAAGAGGGATATTTCCAGGCTGAGCGCTACTGATGCTAATTCAGCAGTTTCCTATCTCAGTTCTTGGTACCAGATAAATAGAATAAAGTTGAACCTTATACTAGGGATCATCGTTGGTCTCTACGTGACTTTTGCCAGGAGGGGTGGAACTCACCGTTATTAGAATATGAGATTTTGATGAAATGATATCTGTGCATTGAAGAAATTAAAGCAATGAAATGAAATGGAATTTTGAAAAAGGTACGCCAAGGCGGTACGTCGGGGCGTAACATCGGCGACTGGCTCGTTTTCGCCCTGCGTACGTTTACGGATCTCTTTACGCGATGCAAACTGTAAATTTGGATCATCGAACCTATAACGCCAAGTGTGCTCGAATCCGGAGAAACTGTGCCATTGGGGTCGTTTGTTTCGGAACTGGTACAAAGCTACTCCAGAAAGAAGAAACGGGAGACTGTTTAGGATGTCATTAACGCGTAAATTAAATAAGGTTCTACCCTCCTTTATTCGCGTTAAGGAGGCTTCCGAATCTTCATCACGCGATCCTGCAAATTTTAAATTCCATTTTCGCATAACCTCGCCATTTTCGCATAACCTCGTGTGCGGCGAGTGTATTTGGGGTATTGTTATTGAAACGCGGCGGTTAAGCTGTCGGGAATGAGTCGAAAGGTTTTCGCGGCGTGTTATGATGGAACGGGGTAGCTTCGCGACGCGGGGTAAAGCTAGGCGGTATCGGGAGGTGTTCTCGTCGATAGCCAGAGCGTTGTTTTGGTTTGACGATAAATCATGCGTATTAGCGGGAGAAGTATTATTTAGCGACATATTATTTTCCGCGCTCATTCCGATTTCATGCGTCAATTGTGGGCTGTGTCTTTCGTCCCTCGGTATTTGTAAAGACGATGTGCCGGCTTCGGCATCAAGCGTAGTTTTATCGGGAGTAGCGGGATCAGTCATTTCTCCGCGAGAAATTTGGTAGAATCGGATTAAACGATCTCGTAAAGTCGGTAGAGTTCCTTCTGCCGATAATGCACGCTGTCTTATTTCGTAACGTAATGCCGCTGCAGTTAATAAATATATCCACGAGTCTTTTACAGACGGCAACGAAGGCATGTATAGGACGGAATCGAGCAGCGATCGGGAGCGGACGTATTCCGCTAACGCTCCGGTTCAGTAAGCTCACACCCTACCGCACGTAACTTGCGGGCAGTAAAAGTATAAACCATCAGCGAAAATAACACTATCCAAACAGGCACGAGCGTGGCAAGTGGCACCGACAACCAAAAAGGGGAAGGGGCAGACGGCGTATCCACCATGGATCCCGTAAGCGCAACTCCTCTCCCAACAGAAAAACGAACTGCAGACCCCGCACTCAGCCCAATTATAATAAACACCAAAACGAACACAATCTATAGAAAAAGAAAAGGTGAAACAACCGACGCAAACACAATGGACCTCGAAGACTTCGGATCCCATACCTCGTCGGCACAACCAGAAAACCTGGAACCGATCCTAACGAAAAAACGCAACGTAGCCAACAACTAAAACCACAAGGGTCGTCCACCCCCAATCATAATTCAAAAACCCGACTTGCAAAAGGACAAAATCAGACGCATGGCTTTCCACGAACAAGTGAAGAAGATAAACGCCAAATTTCGCACCGATGAAAAGGGCAACTGGCGAATTGACTGCGAGACGCAGCGACAATGGATATCCATGGACAACTGGCTCGACGCAGAGAAAATCAGACACCACTCGTACGGCCAAAAAGAAGACCGCACTAAAAAAGTAATCGTAAAAGGATTCCCCAACACGGACTACGACGAAGAAGAGCTGAAAACGATGATCGAAGAACACCGGCAAGCACAACCAATTAAAGTCATAAAGTTCACCTCCGGCATGTCAACACTCGTCATACTGCCAAAAGAAGTCGACCTGAAATACATCTACGAACATAAATACCTAGAAGCATGTAAGGTACACATCGAAAAATACAAGGAACAAAAAGACAACAGACGACCCCTGGTGTGCAACAAGTGCCTCCGCATCAGCCACCGAGCCGCCTACTGCAAATACGAACCAATCAAAACATCCGAAATAACGCAAGATGGACTAACCTGCACCGCATGCAACAAAACCGGACACGCAGCGCACTCAACCCAGTGCGAGGTGCTGCAAAAGAGAATCATCAAAAAAGCAGGAATGTCAAACGATCCCGGAAAGTCCTACGCCGATGCCGCGAAAGCAATCACCAAACCCAGACAACCAAGAACCAAGAGCAACATTAACAAAAAACATGAGAGCTGTCATGGGACAGCCGGTACGAACGAAGTTCCTTACGCTACAAAGAGACGCTATACTGATGCCGCTTGTTTTCTTTCCGAGCGCTGTGTGAGAGAGAGAGAGAGAAAGTGGGAAAGCTATGAGAAAGAAAGAGAGGCAAAGTATAGACGTACGCTGTGAGAGAGCGCGCTGCGGCCCAAAGTATAGTTGAACGCTGTAGGAGAGAGAAAGAGGGGCGAAGTATAGTCGTGCGCTGTGAGTGAGAGAGACCGCTGCTGCCGTCTCCCACCCCAAGCGCTGAGACAGAGAGAGAGAGCGCGCGCACACGCTGGAATAGAGAGAGAGAGAGAGAGGGAGATCGCGCGCACTATAGCAAACGAGCACTATAGCCAAAAAGTGTCGGTTTTTTGGTGTCGTTTTTTTCCGCCTAGCCCCTACGGTGAACGAGCGATAAGGAACTTCGTTCCAAAAGAAACAACACATCGGCTCACAACACCCGACGCGAACCCCCCAAACGACCAAACAGAGCGAGCCTCACACACAAACACAAGCAGAACCAAACAACTCAACACCGTCAACACAGGACCAACAACAGCCTAATTCCACAACAACACGACCGAGAATGGACACGGCACACCGAGCACAAATCGACACATGGAAAAAAAACATGGATCAAATCACCGCAGCAACGTTTCGCCTACTGGAAACCACAGGTATCACCAACGACGACATCACGACATTCCTGAAAGTAATGGACATTATTACTCTAGCGTTGAAAAACACCCAAACAAGTGGCGCACGAAGCACCATCACAACAATAGTAACCGCAATAGCCCAAGTATGGTAAGAAGACTCAAAATATTGCAAATTAATGCACGAGGTCTCAGCAATAAAATGCATGAAATCATAGACCTAACAAACAAATACACACCCGACATAATAATAATAAACGAGGTAAAACAGTCCACTAAAATAAAAGCAAACATCCCGAACTACTGCAAAATCTCAGACAAAAAAGACAAAAACTGGGGCACAAACATGTACATACATGAATCCCTGCACTGGACCCAAACAGCGTCGATGCAATATTTTGAGTCATGTATTATCACACTTGAACTCGAAAATAATAGAAGAATAACAGTAGTGGGAATGTACGCAGGCCCGTACAAACCTTCCAACCCGGAGCTCTACAATAAGATAACAAAAGACCTAGAAACGCTTCTCAGAAAAACAGAGATAGTCATATGCGGGGACTGGAATGCCAGACACAGATACTTCGGCCACTCAACAGACACAAACAGAGGGAGAACGATACTAAACGCTATCAACAACGGCAGCAGACCGGACATCCTGACCCGCAACACAATACTCGACTACACACTCCCAGACATGTGCACAGAAGGCGAGGGCGATTTCGAAACACTGACAGACATCGGAAGCGACCACCGACCAACACTCACAACAATGAACATTGAGACCCTACGAACCCAACCTCCGAGACGAACACTCAAAAATGTCAACTGGACAGAATTCCGCGAAAAAACAAAAATACCCCCACTACAAGTCAACAACACAGCAGAGTTAAGCATCGCCATTAAGTCAATCACAGAAAAAATCCAAAGAACCACCTCCAAACTGAGCGAAAAAATAACAGCAGGCACCAACAATCCCCTTCCCCCGGAAATCAAAGACCTGATCCGCAGCAGAAACAGAGCCAGAGAAGCCATGAAAACTAGATACGCAAACCCCGAAAACTTCCTCATAGCCCACAACACCCATCACGAACTTAGGACAGAATGCGTGACGAGACTGACAGAACACAATAATAAAAAATGGTCGAATATCATCGAGTCAAAAGACGACCACCACAAAAAACTCTGGAGAATCCAAAAAGCCATGAAGAGACCGCCCACAATAGCCCCAATTTTCCCTGACTGCAACTCGCAAAAAGACGTAGCAACAAAACTCCTCGACACTGCCATGATCACGCATACGAACGTCAAGGACGAGCTGAAAACCGACACTAAATACTGGCCTAGCAAACCCCTGGAACGAACGAACACAACCGAAATAAGAAAAGCAATATCCAAACTCAAGAACGGCAAAGCCCCAGGCCCGGACGGCATCACAGCTAAACCACTCAAAAATGCACACTCCACCATTTACACAACACTCAAAAACATCTATAACTACTGTCTCGAAACAAATCACTTTCCACGCGAATGGAAAACAGGGACATGCATATTCCTGCATAAGCACGGGAAACCGCCCGAAAACCCATCTTCCTACAGGCCAATAACACTAATCTACCTGTTGGGCAAAACACTCGAGCGCATCATCCTCAACAGAATGGAAGCAATAAAATCCCTAACGCCAAACTCCCAGCATGGCTTCCGCGAAAAACTAGGTACGGCAACCCAATTAACCAGAACAGTCAACTTCATACAAAATGTAAAGTCCCGTGGCAGAACCGCCTGCGTAGTGTCGCTAGACTTGTCAAAAGCGTTCGACAGCATAGACCACCTCGCCCTAAACACAAAATTAACAAGAAAAGAAATAGACTCCGGACTAATCAAAATGCTACAGAGCTACCTGCAAGACAGACCAATCCGCGGCAAATACCTGAATGAACTCAGCGACCCAAAGACACAAAAATGCGGAGTACCCCAAGGCTCGGTCCTAGGCCCGGTAATCTTCAACGCGTACATCGCAGACATCCCCGAAGAATGCAGCTTACTAGCCCAATACGCCGACGACGCTTGTATAATATCAGAATCCACGAACGCGAGACTAGCAAAATCAGAAGCCGAAAAAGCGACACGAACCCTCACGAAGTACTACGAGTCCTGGGGACTCCAGTGCAACGCTAGCAAAACACAAGCGATGATAATAGGACACAAACAAAACCAGCGCACAATAAAAATAGGCAACGTACACATCCCGATACGCGACAGCATCCGCTACCTAGGTATCGAACTCCGCTGCACACTGAATATGGCAGGCCTCACAAAAACTATCACAGACAAAGCACGCAAAACAACACACATGCTATCTGGGATCCTAAGCTGGAACAGTAAAATAGACAAACACATAAAACACAAACTCATAAGGGCCTGCATACTGCCCATACTAGACTACGGCCTAGGCTGCCTCTATCCACTGTACAGCGAAAACAAACTGAAAAAGTTAGAAATAACCTACAAAAAAATAATCAAAATAGCAGGAAACCTACCAAGGAGTTTCCCAACCGCTGACCCATACGAAATGCTTGACGAAGTAAGCTTTCGCGAAAAAGCCAAAACAAACTTTAAATCGCACCTGGAAAGAATAGCAACCCCACACAACAACCTAACCGGGATAGACAACGGGGTCCCACGATTGCGTAACTCCGTACTCACCCCACCGCGTCACTAGCAATGCCCACCATCACGTCATTTGTAAATAAATCTCACCTCAATCATCATCACCTCCTCCCTCAGTCGCGAAACACCGAACCAAAATCACCAGCCACCAAAACAACAAACAACGAAGTAGCGTCGTAAGACAAACCCAACACAATCACCAGGATATGATCACACATGTTTTATCAACAAAAGCCAAAACGGCACCATGTATAAATGTAACCACAAGAAACTGTGAATAAAATTACATAAAACAAAAATAAAAAAAATAAAAAATAGCAAAAAAAGGTGCGGTAATATCTAGAGGCTGATTCTACGCTCGTTTGTACTCCAAGGAACTCGATATACGATACAATAGGCACAAAAATAAATAAAAATATTATAGGCAATAACAGAAATAAAATATAAGGCACATTACTATTACCAAAAAGTATGAAATGAAACGTAAAGCCAATAGGGCTCAAAATACGATAGAAAATACAGAAGCAGGCTAATAGAGATTCACAAATAATCAGAAAAGTCATAAATACAAAAGAAATAATTATTCGGCAGTCACGAGGTCGCTCAGACACGAAAATAATTAATTACTGAAATCATGCAGTCGCACGGCGGCTTACTGCAACTCTAATCCGTGGACCATGATTCACACAAAGTCGATAAATACCATAAGAAAGAATAAAAATTATGAGCAACTTCGTAACGATACAATACAGAGGCAGAAGCCTAACCTTAATCGGTGACTTCAGGCACACAACACTGAATTTATTTTCAATTATAACTTAGAATTCGCAAAACGAAACGGAAAAAAGGAAGGATGAAACGGATTTATAGGAAAAATCTAACGATAGAACGAACGATAGTAGTGGTAAAACGGTAGCGGGATGATCAACGATAGAAACGATAGGGAAACGATAGCGGTAAAAGGAGAAGTATCGGTAGCTTGAATCGGGAGGAGAAAAGAGAAAAAAGAAAATTCGATGCTGTCACCCAGCAGGTCAAGCGTAGAATAGAAGGAGGTCGGAGTTCGGCTCGCCGATCTCGCGGTTGTCGTGAGGTGATTCTTCTTCCCTTTGATTGGTTGGTTGACCCCCACCGCAAATAAGCCATCCCCCTGTGGCGAATATTGGTTACGGCGTGGTCATGCGATTTCGAGGATTACCGCTACATGTGGCGTAATGTGCTGCTCGTGATCTCGTCATTGACACTAACTCGTACGATTGAGTAGCTGCTTCGGTTTACTTTCCAGGTTGCCTATCATCGGGGACTTCTTTGACAGAGGCATACACAGGGTGCCTCTCGGTCAGAATTACCGAGTGGAGAGTGACGCCTCACTTTTCACTTCCACCGGCTTTTGTACAGGCAGTAACCTGCTGCCTATACCCGAGGTCGTGCAGTCAGACGGTAGGCTAAACCCTGGACCACGACCCACACAATTAGTCCTTGCCGACAGGAAGGCTGCGTCGATCCTCGGAACGATGGCTTTATCAATCTGGACGTAGTGGTTTGGGGTCGGTCTGGCACCAGGCTGGTAAGTCGGAAGATGGCAGGCTACGGTCTGCCCTTCACGCCACCCTTACGGCATCCGATAGGGCGGGCGGCTGGTTCCTCCTTGAGGAGCGGTGCCCTCGGCCGTCTGGAGGATTTTTATCTCCCTGTCTACCGGCAGTCGAGGCGATACGGAAGGTTCGAGTGGATGCTACCCCAGGTGTATAGAAGTGCTCCAAAGTAGCTAGTATAGTCTGATTAGATTGTTGGTAGGCGAAGTCGTCGAAAGCTCGAAACGGTAAATATTGGTCCCTCAGTGGTCGGGATCGTTGTCGTCCAAGTACCTTATTATCGTGTACCGAATCGCGAAATACAGAATTTACAAAGAAAGAATTAGTTAAAAGTAGTTATTGCCTATTTTGTATTGAGTTCGGTTGGGGTACCCTGCTGAGGACGCGTTAACTAGAAATAATAACGGTTGTGTGCCCTTGTGACAGGTGACTCTGAAACGCCACGTTACAATATATATACATCATACAGTTGTATAAAACGTGCACTCCGACTTACGTTTTTTTCGACTGACGCCGTCAATGCCGGAATGACCCATATCGTAAATTCGGGGTATTACTGTATCGGAATCATTCTGAAATTGTACATCGCTTGTTACACACAACTCTATTGACAATAATGAAATAATTTTATGTCCGAAGCTATTTTACTAGTGAAAAGGGTTTCAAAAAATGATTATATACAATTTTGGAACACTTTATTCATGTTACTATGGATATATGAAACAATTGTTGACATCGACGTTGAGGATTATTTTTATTCCCTCTGAAATACTGACTACAAGGAAATAGTATCCGAAATTCGAGGTAACTATGAAGCTGCGGGTTATGCGAAACAGTTCCTTCTCCCGTTTGATAAGAGTTTCTAACATCCGCTGCGACGTAATGTAATTTGAACATAGTTCACCACTCCATGAAGATATCCTCGCGGTATGTCGATCTGCATGTGACATTGCGACCGTCCAACTGTTACGATGGATTATCCTGTACAATATAAGCGTGTTCATTTGGTTGTTTCGCCTTTTCAACGCAGAGTCCATAACATGATTAGTACTTGTCGATAAAAATATACTTTGTCACACAATTCGTGCCCTGCCCTCTCTATCATATAAGGACTCATACAAATACATGGGTCCTTTTCTGTTCTCTTACAACCATGTGTCGGCGCTATCTCAATATACCCAAAAATGTCTAAAGCGAATGGTCGAATCTGATGAAATGGAATAGTGTAATTAAAAATTCTGATCATCTTAAATAATCCGAAAAGTTGAGATAATTCTTTTGAAATTGAGATATTGATTTTTTACGAATCACTCTAAATTTCACCGTGTTCAATATTTTATTACCGATAGCAGATATCTAATGCATGGTCATTCGGAATGAATATGAATGGGAAATTCCTCGTCAAACTCGACGGATTATTTGGAATCGGAAAGATTTTTCACAGAATGTATAAAATGGTAGAAGCCTCGCCAAAAAATGGTACCGTTAAACAATTTGTTAGTTGATAAGAATTACAATGTTCAATGTTTCCGGACAAACCAAAGTTTTCTACGGAAGCTTATCCTCTCTGCTCGCGAATGTGCTGTGAATCATTTTTCCACGTCAAATAGAACCGTCGATGAGATATTGAGTCTTCAAGTTTACTGCGCGCTCATTTTGCAACAAAATTGAATGACTCGGCGCTTCCGGAAAAAAAATCGTAGAAATAGGTTTTGACTCTTTATGCTCATACATCACTTCGAAAAAGCTTTCATTGTTTTGGAAAATACGCGGCCATTTTTTGTCAGGATGATATTTCTGACTCAAGAACCTATTTCGTCCCAACTGACTTTTTATGGTTCATATGATGAAATAATCACAGTCGTAATATTTATTTTCCTCAAGATTTGAAATTTATCGCGTATTTGCATCGTACTTAGGGTATATGTCAACACGTGTAAATTTCTCCAATTATCAAAAAAAAAAAATTACCGTACGATTATAATAATTGAACCCTCCGCGCATTCGAATCTAGGCTCCGATAAAATTCTTGTTCTGCACACTCCTAACGAAAAATCAAAATGGTTATATATCAAAAAAAACAGAGAAAAAATAATTTGAAACACGTATACAATTTGGTTACTCAATATTTTGAAAAATGTATAACAAATTATTTGAACATTCATAAGAGATTACCGACAAACCGCCAATGCGCCAGTAATCGATTTGAATCTCCGCAAGTCGTAATTTCGAACGAGAGCGGGTGTCGTTCTAGCTGACAGTCGTATGACAGGCTCGATAAACATATTTCCCATCAGGATGTTTAGAGATACTAATGTCTTTATGCCATGATTCATGTAATCATTACCTGGAATTCTTGTAACGCGTCGCGGCATGCTCACAACAATGTTTGATGGCTACGTACTCAAATAACATAAAATGGTTCCAATTTAAATAATATTCCGATCATCTCCAGTATTGCACAAACGAATATCACGCACAGTATTACAAATTCAGCAACATAGGCGGCTAAAATATTTCAAATACCTCACAACTAAATACATTATAGTGTTACATTCTCACTGTCTTCAATGAATGAATCGTCTGATTCAATCATTTTATTGAACTCATTTATTGCACGCGTAGGAAGATTGTACGTTAAATTAAATTGCCAGGACGTTTGTTGTTTACAAGCGACTGATGTAACTGTTGTGTCCATTAGTTGTGCTGTATTGCGCAAGCGGCGTTGCAAATTTTATTGCAAGTCATGCGATTTTATCGGCTGAGCTGGCACTTAAAAACAAACCTTATCCAGTCTGAAAACAGACGCGTAATGCTGAATTTGCGGGCAATTGGAACGAAAAATATTTTAAGGAAGTAGGTCTGGGCCCGCGAGTAACGGGTGGTGGGAGATGGGCCTATGCTTATGCATGGTAGCTCCGGCCCAATGCCACTCGCAAAAAGCCAAATTCCGTAATAATGAAAACTAGGATAATCCTCACATAATACGTGAAAAATGTTGATCCTAAATCTTTTTAGGTTTTTTTTTTTATGTAATGTATGTATATCATTTGAGCTATAAATAACAGGGTGGCTACTGGTCAGGAAATTTGGGAATACCTGTAAAAGCCAGGGAATTCGGAAATTCTGGCATAGTGAAGAAGACGATTTTTCTTGACCTTGGTGAATTGTTGAATAATATTATTCTTGGATATGAAGGTCGTGAACATCAAAACACTTTTTTTGTGTTTACGTTTCAGCCGTGATGGGGGCCCTCCTCAGAACGATATATTTAAAACATCTGTCACGTACACAAATAATAAAATAATGTACAACTCAGTCATAACAAAATTTAATATGGAAGGTTTAGGTAATAAGCAGGGATGTTTATGCAAATATAAATGAGAGGAATTACCTGATGTAAACTGACACTTTCAATTACCGAAGAAAAGGAACCACTAGTATGTAGTGAATGCGTGTCAGAATAATCGAATAAAACACAAAAGTTCATTGAAAAAAGAAAAAAAAAAAAACCCTACGACAGCGATACGAAATTCCCAAGCATTTATCCTTATTGTTAATTTAATAAAAACACACAGCGACCGTTTTAGGTTTTAAGTCTGGAGCACATTTAAACATGTGGAACGTCCAGTGTGTAGTGGGGGGAGACCGATATCAGTCATTATCAGAGCAAGCACAGAGTCAACGGGTTAAATACAAAACAGAATTTTTTAAGAAGGTAAAATCAAGAGCTAGCTCAGTCGGTAATAGATAGTTACGATGGGTGTATCACAGAGGTGTAAATAGTACTCAGATGTTCAATATCTTGTCTTCGGTTGACAGAACTGGGATGTGAAACAATATTACACATTTCTAACAATAACCTGTTGTATTACAATGGTTCAACGTCAATAATGCTGGCTTGAGAATAATTGAATGAATGGTCGAAATCGATGGCATGCCTCGTCAGTGCAGTATAATTATCCTCATGATCATTCTGGAATAGTTATAGAAATGTCATGGATTTTTTGTCGAAAACTCAGGGAATTGTTAACTATGTTTTTTATTATAAATATACATCCCACTGTTTTCATTGTGGAATTCAACATTTTTTACATCGGAATCCACGCGAAATTATCAAAATCAAAAATTTTGTACTCGTTGATCATTTTTTTCGCATACCTATCCTACGCTCTCTGTTGTTAAATATTTATTAACATATGACAAATGTTGATTTTCACACATGTCTGAAAATAATTAATGGCGAGACGAATAGTACGTGAGTACGATCAACGATACTGTGACGTGGCGTTTCAGAGTCGCCCGTCACAAGGGCACACAACCGTTATTATTTCTAGTTTACGCGTCCTCAGCAGGGTACTCCAACCGAACTCGATACAAAATATGCAATAACTACTTTCAACTAATTCTTTCTTTGTAAATTCTTTATTTCGCGCTTCGGCGCACACTAATAAGGTACTTGGACGACAACGATCCCGACCACCGAGGGACCGATATCTACCGTTTGCAGCTCTCGACGACTTCGCCTTCCGACGGTCTAATCAGACTATACTGGCTACCTTGGTGCACCTTTATATACACCTGGGGTAGCATCCACCCGAACCTTCCGTATCGCCTCGACTGCCGGTGAACAGGGAGATAAAAATCCTCCCGGCGGCCGAGGGCACCGTTCCTTGAAGAGGAACCAGCCGCCCGCTCTATCGGATGCCGTAAGGATGGCGTGAAGGGCAGACCGTAGCCTGCCATCTTCCGACTTACCAGCCTGGTGCCGGACCGACTCCAAACCACTACGTGCAGGTTGATGAAGCCATCGTTCCGAGGATCGACGCAGCTTTCCTGTCGGCAAGGACTAATTGTGTGGGTCGTGGTCCACGGTTTAGCTAGCCGTGTGACTGCACGACCTCGAGTACAGGCAGCTAGCTACTGCCTGTACAAAAGCCGGTCGAGGTGAACAATGAGGCGTCACTCTCCACTCGGTAACTTTGGCCGAGAGACACCCTGTGTATGCCTCTGTCAAAGAAGTCCCCGATGATAGGCAACCTGGACCGTAAACCGAAGCAGCTACAAAATCATACGAGTTGGTGTCAATGACGAAATCACGAGCAGCACATTACGCCACATCTAGCGGTAATCTTCGAAAACGCATGACCACGCCGTAACTAGTATTCGCCACAGGGGGATGGCTTATTTGCGGTGGGGGTCAACCAACCAATCAAAGGGAAGAAGAATCACCTCACGACAACCGCGAGATCAGCGAGCCGAACCACGACCCCCTTCTATTCTACGCTTGACCTGCTGGGTGACAGCCTCGTATTCCTTCATCCTCCCGAATCGATACCTTTCCTTCTACCGCTATCGTTTTTTTATCGTTGATCGTCCCGCAACCGTTCTATCGTTTGTTCTATCGAAAAATTTATCCTATAAACTCGTTTCATCCCTTTTCCCTTTCTGCTCAGTTTTGCTAATATTAAGTATAATTAAAAATGGAGTCAGTTTGTGTGCCTGAAGTCACCGACTAGGGTCAGGCTTCTGCCTCTGTATTGTAACGTTACGAAGTTGCTCATAATTTCTATTCTTTCTTATGGGGACCCGGTGGTCTAGCGCACGAAAATGACACCTATTTTCACGATTTTTTTTTTGCTATTAAAAATGAAAAAAACGATGTTCTAACTTTTCGAGCTTATTACTACGTTTATTAATCATACAAAAATTTTTTTTTTCCTTTTAAAAACAATATTTATTATCATAAAAATGCCGCTAAAGATGACCCTCTCGAGAAATCGGATCCGGACCGCGGAGGTGATTTCAAGACTTCTACTCGTCTGAAACAAAAAATTCAAAGACATTCTTAATCAGAAAGAGTGCAGTTATGGTCGGAACTAGAACAAATCAAAAAATTGAAAATTGACAAAATGGCGGGCGTTGAAAAAAAAGTTCGTAAAATCGGGTTTTTTTTCACTAGTTTTTTAGTGTAAACAATAGGAAATTATTTAAATAAAATTATGATTCTAGTTTCGACGATAGCCATACATGTTGTAAACAACATATTCAAATTTCAAGTCATTCGGTTGGATACTATTTTTTATTTTCACCCCCGCCGTGCCGAAAAAAGTCGTTTCGAGATAAATGAGTTTAAAGTTTGAGGTACAGATATTCTCAAAAATTGAGCAAATTTTGAATACTTACAGTTGATCGGCGATTCCGGCACCATAGAGGATCCCTTCGGAACGTTTGTATTCCGAAGGGATTATATTGTATTCAGTTACAGATGAAAAGGTAAAATGCGGAGAAGGGTCGGAACAGCTGCCGCGCTCCGAGTGCTGAGCCCGTTAGGAGCGCGCGGACCGCTCTCTACCTGGAATGGGCTGTAGAAGCTATAATATTGGTTATTTCCGCATGAAAATTTTACAGTATATTCTTAAGATACTATACTTTCGAAATATTGAAAAAAAAACGATTTTTTGAAATTTATGGTACGCTTATGGTATTCATCGACTTTGTGTGAATCATGGTCCACGGCTTAGAGGTGCGGTAAGCCGCCGTGCGATTGCACGATTTCAGTAATTACCTATTTTTGTGTCTGAGCGACCTGCCGAATGATTATTTGTTTGTATTTATGATTTTTCTGATTATTCGTGAATTACTATTAGCCTGCTTCTGTACTATCTATCGTATTTTAAGCCCTATTGGCTTTACATTTCATTTCGTACTCTTTTGTAATAGTAGTGTGCTTCATATTTTGTTTCTGTTATTGCTTATTATATTTTTATTTATTTTTGTGCTTATTGTATCACGTATCGAGTTCCTCGGAGTACAACCGAGCGTAGAATCTGCCCCTAGATAATACCGCACCTTTTTATTGCTATTGTCAATTTTATATTATTTTTGCATGTTATTCATTTCTCTGTACCTTGTTAAATTAAGTTCTGCAAATTATTCTTTTGCACTGCGGTGTATTTAGTATATTTCTTCATTTTGTAAACTCTCCGAAATTCTCACTCTCTCATAATTTTGTATTTTGTATTCTCTCAAAAGTTATGTTCAGGAATTCATTGTTTAATTCCTCAGGTCCGTAATAATTATGAAGTTTTGATTCTATTGTTTATGAATAATTCTACCGAAAGCTATCTAGTCGATCGTTTGCCGACTTCGTAAATTGTTAATGACTGTCAATCTCTCGTACTGGTTATAATCTATGGTAAGTTCGTCGTATTATCTACCGAACTATCGTTACGTTGTTTTCTACCGATTGCAGTAAAGTTCTCTCGTTTCTAATTGACAGAATAATAATTTTCGTAGCGCCATTTGCATCTTGTGTAAGATCACGTCGCCCAGTGACGTGTAGTTTCAAGTAAATTCTTGCATTATATCGCATCTCCCGACCTACGTTCATTTTTCTCTGTTAACTGCCGTCTCTCGTTTTAAAGCTACCGTTTACTGCTATTCTACCGAAATTATTGTGAACAACGATTACTTATTTCATTAACTACCGCTGTCGATACCATTTTATTTGCCTGTCTCAACCATGTGACGATCAAGTTTGACTCGCAAACTAAAACTTGTGCTGAACGATCAAGATCGGAGATATAAAAACCTCAGCGATCGAATCGTTCAATCTATCAACGAACACTACCAATAGATTCTGCATTTTGTTTTCAATTCTATGATTACTCGAGGTCTGCCCAACTAAGGTTCTCGATGGGTGAACCGAAAGTTTATTTTTTTAGGATTTGAATCGGGATTCAAGGGTCTTTCATGACTTTGACTCTTCTGGTCTACCGAACACTTCACAAAAGGATAAGGCTCGTTCAGCATGTTCAGAATACAGCTGACAAGTGTATGTTGTAAGCGAGAAGTAAGTACGTAACTGTCGAAAGTAAGAGTCTTGGAAAAAAGTTGACCGATCGTTATGGTACCTATCGAAAAAAAGCGTTTCGAAACTCACCGGTGTGGATCCGGATGTGTCCTTTGAGTTGACCGTTGTTACTGAATGCGACGTTGCAGTGAGGGCAAGGAAACTTCTTCGGCCTTAGTTTCTTGCTCTGTTTAACAAGAGTCTCGTGATGTTGTAGCGCCCTCGCTGCCTCTTCGATAGCTAAATGTCTTTGATACTCCAACCGCTTGCATGCCGCGATATGTTTCTGCCAAGCGATGAGTTTCTGGTGGTCAAGGCAGGGTCCATTGCCACTGAGAAACGGGAAGGATCCCGAAGGGGTAATTGGCCGGATGTGTTGGATCAAGAGCCGAGCACGATGCTGACCGGTGATCGTGGATTAAATAACTGTTTGGCAAATATACGATTTCACTACTGGCTTTAACGGAACCATCGGTTGTCGATGTGCTTGGGATCGCCCGATCGACGAGGCTCGACAGCTTCGTAAGATTGTCGTTCTCTCGACCTTGGGAACCGTTGCTCTCGACGGTGGCACTGGAACTTCTCCCGGAAATGGAAACGGAACTTGACGGCGAGGGGAGAACTTGATTACCATTTATCAGGTCGCACTCGACGTTCACTTGGATCGGCGACGTCTCGGTTTTACACTCCACGTCCCACGGACGGAAGATGTGGTCTACTTTTGGGTTTCCATCCATCTTGCTGCCTCTCGATAAGAATCGCACCGATTCGATGTTTCGCCAACTATCGCGCTCTTCCAAACTCTCAGTGATACCGAAGAGCCGATTCTGTCCAACTGGATTTGACGAGAGTCACTTGTTCACTAACAACTTGTCTTTTCCAAACTTTCGTCGATACTGAGGACTCGATTCTATGCAGGGAAGATGTAAACCCCAAGGTTCGGAGGCGTCTAGTCCGCTGCTATTTTCTGGGGGACTGACGCCGCCCTTCGAGGACACACTTCTGTCGAAGCGCTTCTATTCCAGAGGGTATGGGGTGGGGTTTCCAAGGGCTTGGGGAGGCGCTCGTGGAGGCCTGCCGTAGGCGCTACGATATTTCTCGTGTCCTTTGTCCACTATTAATTCACCCCTCTGCGGAAGGCCGGGTAACCGGCTACGCCACATACCCTGCGATACAGACTTACTGCCAGGGGTGCTTTACGACACCCTCCTTGGTGTTTCGAACGATACAACTGTGATCGGGATTTTTCAGACCCCCCTCACGTACGGATGCATAGATTTGGTTGAACTAATGCCCACCACTTGACACCTGCAGGGGCTTTAATAATTGAATTTACTTTTTGCGGTCACCCTGCGAAACGGATATACATATATGTATGGACGTGTTACTTGTTTCTTTTTTTCATATTCGTTCACATCGATTCGTAAAATTTCTTCAAAACTTTCGTGAATTTTTGCACTCGGTGTTATTGGAAACTTACAAGTATAAAGGTACCGCATGACGATCTCGCCAATTTCGTTTGTTTTTGCAATATTTTAGTAATGAGCTGATCGAGATTTATTTATTTTTTTATCATTTATTTATGATAGATATTCACAGGATTTGGCAGGTCATTTTTTTATTCACAAACTTTTCGAGAATTTTTCATTAACGGAATTGGAAGTGAATTCAGGTTCTGGAATTGAGACGCGTTAGATCATGACTAAGGTACAGAATGAGATTTTTGTATAATTTTCGGCAGTATGAAATATTTGTTATATAACCATGTGTATAACCATGTAAACTTCTCGACAATATATGACCGATTGACCTGTTCATTTTCCTTTTGACGTGAGTTTATTCTTTATTTCGTTATCTTCTTTAATTCTGTAATTACTGTTAGCTGCCTTGAATACCGCCACTCTACCGGGTTGTACGTGTGCATACCTGAGCCTAGCCAGCCATACAACGGGTTCTCTATTTATTCTTTTTGTACGGTTTTGTGTTATTGTTATTGATTCGTATTATTGCTTGAAAATCGACGCTAACGCGTCTGGGTCCCAACATAATTGATTTTGTTATAGTTTGATATTTTGAATAAGTGGAGAATCGCGCCAGAGTGTCAACGGTAAGTCCTCATCCGAGGGTAACAGAATTAAGCGTTACAAATTGGCGCCCAACGTGGGGTCACAAAAGGCCAGTTACAGAAAAATTCCAGTTAATAATTCAGTTGAAAACTTGAGAGAGAGAGAGAAAAAGAGAGAAATTATTATTAACAAAAGAAACCTCTTCCCGCTTTCACTCAGTCAGTTACTAACACAAAGATTCAAGTAGTACTTGAAAAACAGTTGATATTGAATGACCAATCGACCCAAAATACTTATATATTCAGCGGACTGAACATCCCGGATTACAGATATTATTACGACGACGGAATAATCCCTCGCGAGTATTACTTCTAGCCGACGCGACGCATTGTTCGCAGAGAGCAGCGCGCGGCCCATGACAATTTTTTCTATCGCCCGCTATAGTTGTTGACAACTCACGAGTGAGACCGTATTTCTTGCTCGTGACCGCTTTTTGAAACCCAGGATCAGCCGTGTGTGTGTCGCTCGCTCAACCGTGTTCGCTACAAGCAGTATTGTGAATCGCAAACAATAATACATGCCTTCGTTGCCGTCTGTAAAGGACTCGTGGATATATTTATTAACTGCAGCGGAATTACGTTACGAGCTAAGACAGCGTGCATTATCGGCAGAAGGAACTTTACCGACCTTACGAAATCGTTTAATCCGATTCTACTGAATTTTTCACGGAGAAAAGACCGATCCCGCTACTCCCGATAAAACTACGCTTGATGCCGAAGCCGGCACATCGTCTTTACGAATACCGACGGACGAAAGACAAAGCCCACAATCGACGCATGAAATCGGAATAAGCACGGAAAATAATCTGTCGTTAAATAATACTTCTCCCGGTAATACGCATGATTTATCGTCAAACCAAAACAGCGCTGCGGTTATCGATATCAGAGGTCCTCTGGAACACCGGACGCATATTGTAAACACTGCGCGAGAACACCTCCCGATACCGCCTAGCTTTACCCCGCGTCGCGAAGCTACCCCGTTCCATCATAACACGCCGCGACAACCTTTCGACTCATTCCCGACAGCTCAACCGCCGCGTTTCAATGACAACACCCCAAATACACTCGCCGCATACGAGGTTATGCGAAAATGGAATTTAAAATTTGCAGGATCGCGTAATGAAGATTCGGAAGCCTTCTTAACGCGGATAGAGGAGGGTAGAACCTTATTTAATTTACGCGATAATGACATCCTTAACAGTCTCCCGTTTTTTCTTTCTGGAGTAGCTTTGTACTGGTTCCGCAGCAAACGACCCCAATGGCACAGTTTCTCCGATTTCGAACACGCTTGGCGTTATAGTTTCGGTGATCCAAATTTACAGTTTACATTGCGTGAAGAGATCCGTAACCGTACGCAGGGCGGAAATGAGCCAGTCGCCGATTACCTCACATATATACGTGCGTATTTTGATCGATTAAGTCCCGGATTCTCCCACGACGAAGAGAAAGACAATGCCTATCGAAACCTGCTACCGCGTTTTCAAGTGTTGATAGGACGGAGAGATCTCGAAGATCTTTATGATTTATAGGATACCGCCCGACAATTGGAGATGAGTTTTACGGCAAGTAATAAATACCAAGCACCACCGACTCCCGAAAACTCACTGCTACCGGATCTAGCATATCGCGGAACACGCGCTAACTCCCGTCAATCGCGATTCGCGTTAGCCAACCTAAATCCAGAGGATGAACCAAAGGATAACGTTAATGCTGCGTATCTAACGTCTATTCAAGAAAACCGATCAAACTCGAACGTTAATAGAAAAGCCCCGGATCCTAGACCTCACACACGTTATGATCAACGACCACCGAGGAATCATACCAGCAACCGGAATGACTACCGCCAGAATGAAAACTCGAGGAACGTTAACTCGCCTGTAACTTCTACCGCTTCGTCTGCCGACTCCAATCCATTTCTACCGACTACAGAACAAATAACTGCACGCACACGTCCTAGATTTGCATGTTACAATTGCCAGCAACCTGGACATCATCAGCGACAGTGCACCGCGCCACGCACGAAATTTTGCTTCACGTGCGGGTTGACAGGATACACCCGAGCCACATGTACCCGGTGTGCGGAAAACTATTAGGGGAACCGCGCGCAAGGGCAACCTCGGAACCCAGACCCACAGTAGAGCCCGAAACCTCACTCGAACAAATTGTCAGACCTTGTTCTTTACCTACCGAAATCAATAATACTACCGATTCTACCGCCTCTACCGCCTCTACCGCCTCTGCCGTCCCTACCGTCTTCAGCTACCGTCAACCTATTGTAAAGATCTAACTTCGTTTTCGCAACGCTGAGCTGTCGGAAAACTTGACTCTACCTTCACCGTTCGAGTCATTGTCTAAATTCCACCTTATTTCTACCGTCTGATTTATCCTCAAACACGTAACTTCATTTCTACCGTTTTAAGCTATCGTCAAAAGTTCACTTCAATTCTACCGTTCCGAGCTGTCGTGGAAATTTAACGTCCTTTCCTACCGATTTAAGCTACCGTGAAAAAACTCCGATTTTGACTTATTCCGTCAACGTTAACTGTCTCGTAATCACTCCAAACCACCCTCTGTATCAACTGATTTTTCGCAAAAACCACCACTGTAGTCTGGTCGAGAAGTGAGGTCACTGCGAAAAATAGTTAGAATGGTCTTAAAAATATGGCGATTGGTGCATTGGATTCAGAATTTAAAATGATGAAACCGGTATTTTTTAATCGATCCGCCATTAAAAATTTCAATTGTTATAAACAAAAAACGAAAAGAAAAAAAGGGAGTCTTCGTTTTATAGCTATAATTTCAGAATTATAAGAGATAAATGAATTTTGAAAAAAGATCCTAAAAGAGGAGGAAATTTCCGATGAAAAAGTCCGTACCTCCGGAATTCTAGCTTTATTATTTATAATTTTAATTTAACGTTGAAAAAAGGGCTCTGCGCGGCCGTTTCGGTGCCTAGGCGTCACCGCCTAGCGAAGCATGCAACACGAAACTATTTTTTTAATAACATTCAATATTGATTTAAAAATTTGAATAAATTATAGTGCTATCTAGACACTTAAAGGAATGTAGTATTACCAAAAAAAAATTTTTTACTCGATTTTCGTTCAAGTTACTTCATTGTTAATTAACTCATTTTTCGTAGACTTGACTTCTCATAAAATCACTTGTAAAAGTTTAAAAAATGGGTCTATAAATTTTTTTTTCTTCTGTGAGCTCTTCTTATGTAAATAATAAACAAGATTCAGTGGTAAAAGTTTATAAAAGTTTTTTCATTTGTTGTAACCAAATTTTGTGAGGTTGAGGGTAAAACGATAGAAACGAGATAATTGGTTACCCTATGGCGCAGTCACTAAGCTGAATAATTAGATAGAGAGAGAAGTAATAAGAGAGAAAGATACGATTGTTGGGCGCCAGACGCACATGCGTCAAAAATAGATAATTAGAGAGAAAGATAAAGGTAAAGGTACAGGTAATAGATAGAGGTAAGGTCAGGTTCTACGACGGTTTTGCACAGTTTGCTCAGATAGACAACATAATGGTAGAGGGGCGGGGTCGAATCCAATAGATAAAATAAGAAACAGGTGAAGCATGAATAATATCAAATATATTAAGTAAGAAGCAATAAGTTCAATGCCAAGCAAGTAGCTGAAGAGATTGAGATACAATTACGATAAATGCGATAATTAACAATATTCACAGCCAGAGAAAAGTTAAGCGAGAGATTCAACAAATAACGGAACGTTTTCCGAATAAGCGGGAAATATGCGAAAGCTCGTGATACTATGATTCGAGGTAATAACTAATACGGTTCTATAATGAGTATGCAGAACGAAAAAGATATACGGTACTTAAATTAAGCATTAAGGAAATAAACCATAAAATATGAGAAGCGATTATAAACACATGCGAAATACAACAATTGTAATAGTTATCAGATTACCAGAATGATCAGAAATAGGCAGACAGGGAATTATGAATTACAAGGTAAATTCAAGCAACAGGTCAAGTAGAAAATTATCATAAAATATAGGTACTAACAGATAATACGTAGTCTCTTGTTTGCAGTGAGTGCGAGAGAAAAAGAGATACTATTCGGTACGATGAAAGGTAATTCAAGATAAGGCAAACAATATTCAACATAATTAATATGCAACGTACAGCAAACCAAAGAGACTGCGGACAGCTACGATCAGCGATATTAGCGAAGAAAATAATGAAAAAGATGTTATGCGATACGGCACAATACTCCAATGTCAAATAAACGACGAGCGGGACCGCGCATCGATGTAAGATCGCTCCCGCGGTACACTCACTAAGATACGATAATCAACGGTAATAGGTAAAGAGACAGATATAAACTAATCAGAGAAAATATAACAAAATAGCAATGTTCAATAGCTAAGATAAAATTTGACCCTTTAACAGAACGCGCTGCTAGACCGCGATATTAGACATTCAAATATTCCAGAAGAGAAAGATAATAAAATAAAGCAATAGTCACTACAACACGTAAGTAATAGTCGCGAAGTTACTTGCAATAAGACAGAGAAAGGGACAATATAAGAGATAAGAGAGAATAAGGTACGAGTCCAGGTGGCTCAAGCAGACCAACTGCAAGATAAAGAGAGAAAGAGATAAAGGCAGAAGTACGATATATTGCAAGTAATCTCGTGGCTTCACAAAATAGAAAAGGAACCTCACTTACGTAAAAGAAGATATAGCAGGTACTAGAGAATGCGGTACAATAGCAAGAACCAAATCGATAGATAGCGATAATGGCACTGAAGATCACGATAGCACGTCTTGGTTAGTCAAAAACTGAACGTAGAGTGACGAGATGAGCGATGATCCTGATTTTCGTCGAGCTGCTGTCACGTGATTCTACCTCAAATTTGCGGTATTCTAATTGGACCAGCAGGTCGCGTAGGTCTGGTCTGCGGATAGGCGGCGATAATCCCTCGCCGCTTGTTTTTCTTCTCCCTCGACGACAGGTATCAAGGTATCGGGACGTCGGAAGGTGGTCAGAGTATTTTCCCTCAGCTGTGCGGTATCGTTGGTGAGAGGGGAGGTCGTACTGCTCATGTGTTGCGATATTGAGGTGTGCGGCAATATTACGTCACTTGACTTGCGACCGACCGTAACTCACTCCTTGCTTTACTGGTACTCCCCGTTGTAGCTATTTCGTCGGCGCTGCATCCCAGCCCTCGCTCATTGAAGCCCTCATGCCGGAACGATCTGGTGGTGATGGCCCTCAACCCGGATCCCCACACTAGATCCACCAGATCCACGTGGTCAGCATATCATTAGCCTATTCCACGCCGCAGTCCTTCGATAGGACGGTTCGTGAAGAGAAAATCGTCCTCTATTTGATAGTCAACGACTTAGTAGGTGTCATAGTCGGTTCAGCTCCAGGCTGATAAGTATCGTCAACGGGAAGCTTTTTTGTGTTTTTGACGCACAGCCCTGTACGCCGCCTGACGATGCATCCGAGCGGCAGAAGCATTCGTTCGTGGTTCGGCCCCTGGTCGATAAGTCTTAAATAGTCGGAGGTACTGCTTGTGCATCACGCACGACCCTGTTCGACAACTAGATAGGCATCCATCGGGAGTGGTTTTAGCGGTATTCGTTCGTCTGTAGTCGGTGGTGGTCGATGTTGAGCTGGTACGTGACCCCTGTCAGGCAGTGTCCTGGTATCTTGACGCGAAGGTCTCGCGGATGGTTCTCGTGGAGCGTTACAGAATTAGAAAATGGCATACAATTAGCTTAGTAAAGAGAATTCAACTTAAAGATAATTAGTCGTCCATTTTCGGAGTATTGGCCTCAGACGTGCTTCCGTTATTTTTAGCGATATCTGCACCTAGGGGAAAGCGATGCGTAAACAAAGTGACGGGGTACGAAATACCACGTCACATTGTTCATAATGATTTTTCAAAGTTATTAAAAATGGAACAATCCGGCTAATGTTATGAAAAAAATTTTTTTTCATAAATCTTGAATTTTGGTTGTTTTTAAATGAATATGTTGCGTTTATTAGCTTGGCTGAAAATTTTTTAACGTGTATTGTTTAAAAATTTATTATAAACAAATAGACAAGTTGAATATTTTTGAAAAATTTTTTTTGGTCATTTTATTGTCTTAGTGAAATAATAATTTAAAAAAAAAAAATTTTTTTCTTGAATAAATTATTCAATTGTTTATAACTGTTTTTTTCATTTATCCACTATTTAAATTATTTATTCAGAAATAATTTTTTTTCTAAAAATCATCATTTACAATTGTTAATATAATTATGAAAATAATTTTTTTTTCCATTTGAATTTTCGTTGTTTATTCTATAAACAATTTGTGATAAACAAATTCATATTCTCTTTTTATTTTTTTTTCGTTGCTTTAAAAAATTACAAATACAGCCATGTGCATCGGAGTCGTAAAAAAAAATTTTTGGGGTAAAGTATTTTAAAATTCAATAATCAATAGAGAAAAATTTTTTTTACACCTCTGATGCACATGGCTGTATTTGTAATTTTTTAAAACAACGGAAAAAAATGAAATGAGAATATGAATTTGTTTATAACAAATCTCTCTATCTAATAGAAAAGTTTCAAACAAATGAACGTAGAAAAAGATTATAATAACAATAGTAAAAAAAAGATTATAATAACAATAGTATACGCATGAAGTTGGCGGTGGGGTGAGATGCCGAAAACAAAACAAAAAGCATCTAGCAAACCCTTTGACAGCTGTCATCGGCTGCTTATGACAGTCTTTGACAAATATCTTCATAGGTATCTGTTTCTGACGCGCAAAAAATGAACATGCAAACGAAAATTCTCAAGATGATTCCCGACGGGAATTGTCTTTTTCGCGCATTGGCGTATTGTGTATACGGCACTCAAGATCGACACGCAGAGGTGAGACTAAGTATCGTTTCAAATATAGTGGATAATTGGTCTACATTTGCGGATTTTATTACAGGTAATGAGTCAAACGGTGCTGTGATTAGGTCACCTGGTGATTACAAATCACATGTGAATAAAAATGCAATATATGCAGCTGCGGTCATTTTTGAGATATGTTTGATCGTGTATCGCGAAGAACAAATTCATCCACACCGGATCGGATCACAAAATGAAACATAATTCTCGCTACTCTTCACCGGCGACGGAGACAGTGGACACTTTGATGTCTTGCGGTACCAAAATGAAATTCAGATAGTGAGTAATAAGTATGAAAAGTAACAATCAAATAATAGTAAATCTAAATATATCACCAAACAGTCAAAAGTACAGCCAGGATTTACGATGACAATGGAGAAAGGAGGAGTTTCAAGCAGCAGACAAGGCGATGAAGATGGTGGATGGTCAGAAATATTACAAAAGAAAGAGGAAAATAAAATCGTAAGTGCGAAGAACCAAATAAGCCATAGAATAATATCCATAAAATATTCGTATGACCAGGTAAGAGGACGACCAGGATCGATGTTGGCCACAAGAGAAGGAGGTGTTTTGCGGAATAAACAGCAACGCAAATATAGAGGAAAAAAAATATACAGAAGGTGATTTGGGAGAATAACCGGCAGAGCGGTAGTAAAAATAACTCAACGAAGGGTGTCGAAGAATTAGAAGAATCGATTGAGATTATTGATTTGGAAAATAAATCAAGAGGACGACCAACCAATGTGATGGACATAGAAGAGCGCAAAATTAGACGACGAGAACAGCAGCGAAAATATAGAGAAGCAAACAAAAAATATCATACTGGCTTTTCAATAAACGAACAGAAAGGAGGAGTTTCAACCAGCAGACAAGGCGATGGAGACGGTGGATGGTCGGACGTATCACAAAAGAAAAAGGAAAATAAAGTTGTAAGTGCGAATAAGCAAATAAGCCAGAGAAAGATAATAAACAAATATTCCTATAACCAGGCAAGAGGACGACCAGGATCTATGTTAACCACAAGAGAAAGAGGTGTTTTGCGGAGTGAACAGCAGGACAAATATAGAGAAAAAAATAATATAAAGAAGGTGATTTTGGAGAATAACGGGCAGAGCGGTAGCAAAAATAATTCAGCAAGTCGAGGAGATAGATCGATATCAATAGAGAAGGAACACCAATTTTCAACCAACGAATGGAAGCTTAGATTGATGAAAAAAAGAAAAGTAAGCACAGAAGGAATTGAAGTGGACAGCAAGTGCAGACGTGTCATCAAATCAACATGAAGGAATTCGCCTGTCTACTAGACAATGCGTAAGGAAATAGTGAGGCGCGCAGCGCCGAGTGCCCGAGGCGCGTAGCGCCAAGATGGGGTTGGCGCTCGAAGCGCGCAGGGGCGAAGCCCATAGTTGTTTATAAAATATACAATGAAAATTCAAATAGAAAACAAAATATTCCTTAATAAATAATTTGAATGGTGGATAAATGAAAAAAACAGTTATAAACAATTGAATAATTTATTCAAGAGAAAAATTTTTTTTTTTTAAATTATTATTTCACTAAGACAATAAAATGACCAAAAAAAATTTTTCAAAAATATTCAACTTGTCTATTTGTTTATAATAAATTTTTAAACAATACACGTTAAAAAATTTTCAGCCAAGCTAATAAACGCAACATATTCATTTAAAAACAACCAAAATTCAAGATTTATGAAAAAAAATTTTTTTCATAACATTAGCCGGATTGTTCCATTTTTAATAACTTTGAAAAATCATTATGAACAATGTGACGTGGTATTTCGTACCCCGTCACTTTGTTTACGCATCGCTTTCCCCTAGGTGCAGATATCGCTAAAAATAACGGAAGCACGTCTGAGGCCAATACTCCGAAAATGGACGACTAATTATCTTTAAGTTGAATTCTCTTTACTAAGCTAATTGTATGCCATTTTCTAATTCTGTAACGCTCCACGAGAACCATCCGCGAGACCTTCGCGTCAAGATACCAGGACACTGCCTGACAGGGGTCACGTACCAGCTCAACATCGACCACCACCGACTACAGACGAACGAATACCGCTAAAACCACTCCCGATGGATGCCTATCTAGTTGTCGAACAGGGTCGTGCGTGATGCACAAGCAGTACCTCCGACTATTTAAGACTTATCGACCAGGGGCCGAACCACGAACGAATGCTTCTGCCGCTCGGATGCATCGTCAGGCGGCGTACAGGGCTGTGCGTCAAAAACACAAAAAAGCTTCCCGTTGACGATACTTATCAGCCTGGAGCTGAACCGACTATGACACCTACTAAGTCGTTGACTATCAAATAGAGGACGATTTTCTCTTCACGAACCGTCCTATCGAAGGACTGCGGCGTGGAATAGGCTAATGATATGCTGACCACGTGGATCTGGTGGATCTAGTGTGGGGATCCGGGTTGAGGGCCATCACCACCAGATCGTTCCGGCATGAGGGCTTCAATGAGCGAGGGCTGGGATGCAGCGCCGACGAAATAGCTACAACGGGGAGTACCAGTAAAGCAAGGAGTGAGTTACGGTCGGTCGCAAGTCAAGTGACGTAATATTGCCGCACACCTCAATATCGCAACACATGAGCAGTACGACCTCCCCTCTCACCAACGATACCGCACAGCTGAGGGAAAATACTCTGACCACCTTCCGACGTCCCGATACCTTGATACCTGTCGTCGAGGGAGAAGAAAAACAAGCGGCGAGGGATTATCGCCGCCTATCCGCAGACCAGACCTACGCGACCTGCTGGTCCAATTAGAATACCGCAAATTTGAGGTAGAATCACGTGACAGCAGCTCGACGAAAATCAGGATCATCGCTCATCTCGTCACTCTACGTTCAGTTTTTGACTAACCAAGACGTGCTATCGTGATCTTCAGTGCCATTATCGCTATCTATCGATTTGGTTCTTGCTATTGTACCGCATTCTCTAGTACCTGCTATATCTTCTTTTACGTAAGTGAGGTTCCTTTTCTATTTTGTGAAGCCACGAGATTACTTGCAATATATCGTACTTCTGCCTTTATCTCTTTCTCTCTTTATCTTGCAGTTGGTCTGCTTGAGCCACCTGGACTCGTACCTTATTCTCTCTTATCTCTTATATTGTCCCTTTCTCTGTCTTATTGCAAGTAACTTCGCGACTATTACTTACGTGTTGTAGTGACTATTGCTTTATTTTATTATCTTTCTCTTCTGGAATATTTGAATGTCTAATATCGCGGTCTAGCAGCGCGTTCTGTTAAAGGGTCAAATTTTATCTTAGCTATTGAACATTGCTATTTTGTTATATTTTCTCTGATTAGTTTATATCTGTCTCTTTACCTATTACCGTTGATTATCGTATCTTAGTGAGTGTACCGCGGGAGCGATCTTACATCGATGCGCGGTCCCGCTCGTCGTTTATTTGACATTGGAGTATTGTGCCGTATCGCATAACATCTTTTTCATTATTTTCTTCGCTAATATCGCTGATCGTAGCTGTCCGCAGTCTCTTTGGTTTGCTGTACGTTGCATATTAATTATGTTGAATATTGTTTGCCTTATCTTGAATTACCTTTCATCGTACCGAATAGTATCTCTTTTTCTCTCGCACTCACTGCAAACAAGAGACTACGTATTATCTGTTAGTACCTATATTTTATGATAATTTTCTACTTGACCTGTTGCTTGAATTTACCTTGTAATTCATAATTCCCTGTCTGCCTATTTCTGATCATTCTGGTAATCTGATAACTATTACAATTGTTGTATTTCGCATGTGTTTATAATCGCTTCTCATATTTTATGGTTTATTTCCTTAATGCTTAATTTAAGTACCGTATATCTTTTTCGTTCTGCATACTCATTATAGAACCGTATTAGTTATTACCTCGAATCATAGTATCACGAGCTTTCGCATATTTCCCGCTTATTCGGAAAACGTTCCGTTATTTGTTGAATCTCTCGCTTAACTTTTCTCTGGCTGTGAATATTGTTAATTATCGCATTTATCGTAATTGTATCTCAATCTCTTCAGCTACTTGCTTGGCATTGAACTTATTGCTTCTTACTTAATATATTTGATATTATTCATGCTTCACCTGTTTCTTATTTTATCTATTGGATTCGACCCCGCCCCTCTACCATTATGTTGTCTATCTGAGCAAACTGTGCAAAACCGTCGTAGAACCTGACCTTACCTCTATCTATTACCTGTACCTTTACCTTTATCTTTCTCTCTAATTATCTATTTTTGACGCATGTGCGTCTGGCGCCCAACAATCGTATCTTTCTCTCTTATTACTTCTCTCTCTATCTAATTATTCAGCTTAGTGACTGCGCCATAGGGTAACCAATTATCTCGTTTCTATCGTTTTACCCTCAACCTCACAAAATTTGGTTACAACAAATGAAAAAACTTTTATAAACTTTTACCACTGAATCTTGTTTATTATTTACATAAGAAGAGCTCACAGAAGAAAAAAAAATTTATAGACCCATTTTTTAAACTTTTACAAGTGATTTTATGAGAAGTCAAGTCTACGAAAAATGAGTTAATTAACAATGAAGTAACTTGAACGAAAATCGAGTAAAAAATTTTTTTTTGGTAATACTACATTCCTTTAAGTGTCTAGATAGCACTATAATTTATTCAAATTTTTAAATCAATATTGAATGTTATTAAAAAAATAGTTTCGTGTTGCATGCTTCGCTAGGCGGTGACGCCTAGGCACCGAAACGGCCGCGCAGAGCCCTTTTTTCAACGTTAAATTAAAATTATAAATAATAAAGCTAGAATTCCGGAGGTACGGACTTTTTCATCGGAAATTTCCTCCTCTTTTAGGATCTTTTTTCAAAATTCATTTATCTCTTATAATTCTGAAATTATAGCTATAAAACGAAGACTCCCTTTTTTTCTTTTCGTTTTTTGTTTATAACAATTGAAATTTTTAATGGCGGATCGATTAAAAAATACCGGTTTCATCATTTTAAATTCTGAATCCAATGCACCAATCGCCATATTTTTAAGACCATTCTAACTATTTTTCGCAGTGACCTCACTTCTCGACCAGACTACAGTGGTGGTTTTTGCGAAAAATCAGTTGATACAGAGGGTGGTTTGGAGTGATTACGAGACAGTTAACGTTGACGGAATAAGTCAAAATCGGAGTTTTTTCACGGTAGCTTAAATCGGTAGGAAAGGACGTTAAATTTCCACGACAGCTCGGAACGGTAGAATTGAAGTGAACTTTTGACGATAGCTTAAAACGGTAGAAATGAAGTTACGTGTTTGAGGATAAATCAGACGGTAGAAATAAGGTGGAATTTAGACAATGACTCGAACGGTGAAGGTAGAGTCAAGTTTTCCGACAGCTCAGCGTTGCGAAAACGAAGTTAGATCTTTACAATAGGTTGACGGTAGCTGAAGACGGTAGGGACGGCAGAGGCGGTAGAGGCGGTAGAGGCGGTAGAATCGGTAGTATTATTGATTTCGGTAGGTAAAGAACAAGGTCTGACAATTTGTTCGAGTGAGGTTTCGGGCTCTACTGTGGGTCTGGGTTCCGAGGTTGCCCTTGCGCGCGGTTCCCCTAATAGTTTTCCGCACACCGGGTACATGTGGCTCGGGTGTATCCTGTCAACCCGCACGTGAAGCAAAATTTCGTGCGTGGCGCGGTGCACTGTCGCTGATGATGTCCAGGTTGCTGGCAATTGTAACATGCAAATCTAGGACGTGTGCGTGCAGTTATTTGTTCTGTAGTCGGTAGAAATGGATTGGAGTCGGCAGACGAAGCGGTAGAAGTTACAGGCGAGTTAACGTTCCTCGAGTTTTCATTCTGGCGGTAGTCATTCCGGTTGCTGGTATGATTCCTCGGTGGTCGTTGATCATAACGTGTGTGAGGTCTAGGATCCGGGGCTTTTCTATTAACGTTCGAGTTTGATCGGTTTTCTTGAATAGACGTTAGATACGCAGCATTAACGTTATCCTTTGGTTCATCCTCTGGATTTAGGTTGGCTAACGCGAATCGCGATTGACGGGAGTTAGCGCGTGTTCCGCGATATGCTAGATCCGGTAGCAGTGAGTTTTCGGGAGTCGGTGGTGCTTGGTATTTATTACTTGCCGTAAAACTCATCTCCAATTGTCGGGCGGTATCCTATAAATCATAAAGATCTTCGAGATCTCTCCGTCCTATCAACACTTGAAAACGCGGTAGCAGGTTTCGATAGGCATTGTCTTTCTCTTCGTCGTGGGAGAATCCGGGACTTAATCGATCAAAATACGCACGTATATATGTGAGGTAATCGGCGACTGGCTCATTTCCGCCCTGCGTACGGTTACGGATCTCTTCACGCAATGTAAACTGTAAATTTGGATCACCGAAACTATAACGCCAAGCGTGTTCGAAATCGGAGAAACTGTGCCATTGGGGTCGTTTGCTGCGGAACCAGTACAAAGCTACTCCAGAAAGAAAAAACGGGAGACTGTTAAGGATGTCATTATCGCGTAAATTAAATAAGGTTCTACCCTCCTCTATCCGCGTTAAGAAGGCTTCCGAATCTTCATTACGCGATCCTGCAAATTTTAAATTCCATTTTCGCATAACCTCGTATGCGGCGAGTGTATTTGGGGTGTTGTCATTGAAACGCGGCGGTTGAGCTGTCGGGAATGAGTCGAAAGGTTGTCGCGGCGTGTTATGATGGAACGGGGTAGCTTCGCGACGCGGGGTAAAGCTAGGCGGTATCGGGAGGTGTTCTCGCGCAGTGTTTACAATATGCGTCCGGTGTTCCAGAGGACCTCTGATATCGATAACCGCAGCGCTGTTTTGGTTTGACGATAAATCATGCGTATTACCGGGAGAAGTATTATTTAACGACAGATTATTTTCCGTGCTTATTCCGATTTCATGCGTCGATTGTGGGCTTTGTCTTTCGTCCGTCGGTATTCGTAAAGACGATGTGCCGGCTTCGGCATCAAGCGTAGTTTTATCGGGAGTAGCGGGATCGGTCTTTTCTCCGTGAAAAATTCAGTAGAATCGGATTAAACGATTTCGTAAGGTCGGTAAAGTTCCTTCTGCCGATAATGCACGCTGTCTTAGCTCGTAACGTAATTCCGCTGCAGTTAATAAATATATCCACGAGTCCTTTACAGACGGCAACGAAGGCATGTATTATTGTTTGCGATTCACAATACTGCTTGTAGCGAACACGGTTGAGCGAGCGACACACACACGGCTGATCCTGGGTTTCAAAAAGCGGTCACGAGCAAGAAATACGGTCTCACTCGTGAGTTGTCAACAACTATAGCGGGCGATAGAAAAAATTGTCATGGGCCGCGCGCTGCTCTCTGCGAACAATGCGTCGCGTCGGCTAGAAGTAATACTCGCGAGGGATTATTCCGTCGTCGTAATAATATCTGTAATCCGGGATGTTCAGTCCGCTGAATATATAAGTATTTTGGGTCGATTGGTCATTCAATATCAACTGTTTTTCAAGTACTACTTGAATCTTTGTGTTAGTAACTGACTGAGTGAAAGCGGGAAGAGGTTTCTTTTGTTAATAATAATTTCTCTCTTTTTCTCTCTCTCTCTCAAGTTTTCAACTGAATTATTAACTGGAATTTTTCTGTAACTGGCCTTTTGTGACCCCACGTTGGGCGCCAATTTGTAACGCTTAATTCTGTTACCCTCGGATGAGGACTTACCGTTGACACTCTGGCGCGATTCTCCACTTATTCAAAATATCAAACTATAACAAAATCAATTATGTTGGGACCCAGACGCGTTAGCGTCGATTTTCAAGCAATAATACGAATCAATAACAATAACACAAAACCGTACAAAAAGAATAAATAGAGAACCCGTTGTATGGCTGGCTAGGCTCAGGTATGCACACGTACAACCCGGTAGAGTGGCGGTATTCAAGGCAGCTAACAGTAATTACAGAATTAAAGAAGATAACGAAATAAAGAATAAACTCACGTCAAAAGGAAAATGAACAGGTCAATCGGTCATATATTGTCGAGAAGTTTACATGGTTATACACATGGTTATATAACAAATATTTCATACTGCCGAAAATTATACAAAAATCTCATTCTGTACCTTAGTCATGATCTAACGCGTCTCAATTCCAGAACCTGAATTCACTTCCAATTCCGTTAATGAAAAATTCTCGAAAAGTTTGTGAATAAAAAAATGACCTGCCAAATCCTGTGAATATCTATCATAAATAAATGATAAAAAAATAAATAAATCTCGATCAGCTCATTACTAAAATATTGCAAAAACAAACGAAATTGGCGAGATCGTCATGCGGTACCTTTATACTTGTAAGTTTCCAATAACACCGAGTGCAAAAATTCACGAAAGTTTTGAAGAAATTTTACGAATCGATGTGAACGAATATGAAAAAAAGAAACAAGTAACACGTCCATACATATATGTATATCCGTTTCGCAGGGTGACCGCAAAAAGTAAATTCAATTATTAAAGCCCCTGCAGGTGTCAAGTGGTGGGCATTAGTTCAACCAAATCTATGCATCCGTACGTGAGGGGGGTCTGAAAAATCCCGATCACAGTTGTATCGTTCGAAACACCAAGGAGGGTGTCGTAAAGCACCCCTGGCAGTAAGTCTGTATCGCAGGGTATGTGGCGTAGCCGGTTACCCGGCCTTCCGCAGAGGGGTGAATTAATAGTGGACAAAGGACACGAGAAATATCGTAGCGCCTACGGCAGGCCTCCACGAGCGCCTCCCCAAGCCCTTGGAAACCCCACCCCATACCCTCTGGAATAGAAGCGCTTCGACAGAAGTGTGTCCTCGAAGGGCGGCGTCAGTCCCCCAGAAAATAGCAGCGGACTAGACGCCTCCGAACCTTGGGGTTTACATCTTCCCTGCATAGAATCGAGTCCTCAGTATCGACGAAAGTTTGGAAAAGACAAGTTGTTAGTGAACAAGTGACTCTCGTCAAATCCAGTTGGACAGAATCGGCTCTTCGGTATCACTGAGAGTTTGGAAGAGCGCGATAGTTGGCGAAACATCGAATCGGTGCGATTCTTATCGAGAGGCAGCAAGATGGATGGAAACCCAAAAGTAGACCACATCTTCCGTCCGTGGGACGTGGAGTGTAAAACCGAGACGTCGCCGATCCAAGTGAACGTCGAGTGCGACCTGATAAATGGTAATCAAGTTCTCCCCTCGCCGTCAAGTTCCGTTTCCATTTCCGGGAGAAGTTCCAGTGCCACCGTCGAGAGCAACGGTTCCCAAGGTCGAGAGAACGACAATCTTACGAAGCTGTCGAGCCTCGTCGATCGGGCGATCCCAAGCACATCGACAACCGATGGTTCCGTTAAAGCCAGTAGTGAAATCGTATATTTGCCAAACAGTTATTTAATCCACGATCACCGGTCAGCATCGTGCTCGGCTCTTGATCCAACACATCCGGCCAATTACCCCTTCGGGATCCTTCCCGTTTCTCAGTGGCAATGGACCCTGCCTTGACCACCAGAAACTCATCGCTTGGCAGAAACATATCGCGGCATGCAAGCGGTTGGAGTATCAAAGACATTTAGCTATCGAAGAGGCAGCGAGGGCGCTACAACATCACGAGACTCTTGTTAAACAGAGCAAGAAACTAAGGCCGAAGAAGTTTCCTTGCCCTCACTGCAACGTCGCATTCAGTAACAACGGTCAACTCAAAGGACACATCCGGATCCACACCGGTGAGTTTCGAAACGCTTTTTTTCGATAGGTACCATAACGATCGGTCAACTTTTTTCCAAGACTCTTACTTTCGACAGTTACGTACTTACTTCTCGCTTACAACATACACTTGTCAGCTGTATTTTGAACATGCTGAACGAGCCTTATCCTTTTGTGAAGTGTTCGGTAGACCAGAAGAGTCAAAGTCATGAAAGACCCTTGAATCCCGATTCAAATCCTAAAAAAATAAACTTTCGGTTCACCCATCGAGAACCTTAGTTGGGCAGACCTCGAGTAATCATAGAATTGAAAACAAAATGCAGAATCTATTGGTAGTGTTCGTTGATAGATTGAACGATTCGATCGCTGAGGTTTTTATATCTCCGATCTTGACCGTTCAGCACAAGTTTTAGTTTGCGAGTCAAACTTGATCGTCACATGGTTGAGACAGGCAAATAAAATGGTATCGACAGCGGTAGTTAATGAAATAAGTAATCGTTGTTCACAATAATTTCGGTAGAATAGCAGTAAACGGTAGCTTTAAAACGAGAGACGGCAGTTAACAGAGAAAAATGAACGTAGGTCGGGAGATGCGATATAATGCAAGAATTTACTTAAGGGATCGTCTCAGTGTGAAATTTTCAAAAAATTGTTTTTTTTTGTTTTTCATTATCGTATAGTATACACTGTTCTAAACATCCTTTTAAATTTTTAAATCGAAATTCAAATTATTACGGTCGCTACAGCGTTTCTTGTAGAAAGGGAACGGGTTTTCTACCTGCGCGAGTACTAAGGTGCTTAGGTTCTATAACCTTGCAGAATAAACTTTCCAAGCATTTCAGTTCGTTTTTGACATCCACCACGGATAGACGTACGAGAGAAACCCCCAAGAAAAAAATCAAGACCTGGCATCGCCGATTGATCGTAAGTAAACGATTTATATAAACTTTTCCAACTTCAATCTTTAAACGCGTTTTTCTCAGAATAGTGTTTTTCAAAACGGTTTCCACTCTCAAAGGAAGAGTTTTAAAGATATCTAGTTGCAATTTCGGGAGAACATTTTAAACGTCATTCTTCATCGCGCTATGGAAGCTTTTTTGTTTTTTTTGAAAACTTCCTATTTTTTTTACGAAAAACTGTCGAAAAAAAGGGTTACATTCGACACTTTTTGTTCAAACCGCCGCCATTTTGTCAAATTTGAAAAAAAAAAACCCCTCCATAGCGCGATAGCGACTTTCCTATCGATCAATAATCTTTTTGAAATTTTTTTTCAGATCAAAATTGCGGCCGTCATCGTGGAAACCGTGCAGCACCTTTTTTTTTCACGTGAAATTACAACAATGATGCACTCAATAAATAAACTTAAAAAAAATCATTTTGTATTCTTCATAAACGTATTTATTTATGAAAAAAAAAAACCCGACCGATTAGTTTATTTGAACATTGTGACGTTGCACCCAGAGTGCAAGTCACAACAAACCCCAAACCCGCGGGGAAGAGCCGAACGGGTGAGCCCTGTCCCGTCGGGAAAGACCCGAACATCACCGAAGCCCCCCGACGCTCGGCAGAGCCGAGCGCGAGATTCAGTACGAGCACGGCCGTAGCAGCAGCCACACCGGCGTAGACGAAACCCAAGAGCGAAAGCGAGAGAGAGAGAGAAAGAAAGAGAGAGAGTCACCGACACACACACACACACACCGAACACCCAGCTACCCTCCACCGCACCTCAAGACCTCCACACACACACACGTCGACGTAACTAGGTTAGCCTGCCTTCTATCGCCGATCTGCTCCTCCCCTCGCAATACCAACCCTGTCTACCACACACTCCCCGTCACTCTACGCCACCCTCCCCCTCGCCATATCAACCCTTCCGACTCCACATTCCCCGTCACCTCCCACACTCCTTCCCCCCCCCCCTGCGCGCGTATCTGTAAGTTAGTATTAAGCAACGCTAAGGGCTGAGGCGTGATCAGCCACCGCTTACGTCTACAACCCTTTTGTACCTTCCGTAGTTTAAGTCGACTCATTCCCCCCCCGATCGCAACACCTGTACACCCCCCGTCACAAATATACACATCAAGTTTTACCGATTATATCCGCCCCGTCTCTAATTGTCTTCCCCACCCATATTATTCGTGCGGACTCAAAACCCGTCACAACATTAAAAAAAAAATTCACGAAAATCAGTGATTTTTCGGAGGGTCACACTGAGACGATCCCTTAAGGTAGTACCGTGATAGCAGCAGTCCTCAACTTCCAGAGAAATATCCCCCGTATGAAACATTATAACTAAAGTAAAAAGTAGTTGAGATACAGTACACCTTTGCGCCTCCTTTCACATGCGCAGAAGTATAAAAATTTTCCCATTGCGTCTTTTGTCTGACTTGGCAACGTTGCATTCTTACTCAGTATCTCTTGCCCCTCAAGCATGTGTTGTAGAGAAATGTAATGTTATGAACTCAATTGGAGGTTAGTTATAATTGGAGACTGAAAATAATACACAATGACTTCGCGATTAAAACCTGTACCGTAACCTATATCCGCAAAGTTCTGACATTTATTTCAATTCGTTGGGCCTTTGTGGCATTTCAAACTTTCCGCGTAGGACGACGTTGCCAAGTCACTATTTCTCACGGGTCAGGTTATGACAGAAAGTTTGAAAATCATTAAAAGCAACAAACTTTAAGAATTATTTACAAAAAAATGAATACGGCTTGTTTATATTTTTTTTGAAAAAAATTGCTTGTTATATCCTCAATTAATAATTCTCAGTTTTCAAAAAAATTCTAAGAAAAGTATGGCGGTTATTGAATAAAATGCTCACTCTAACTACGGTCGGGATAGGGAATACATGTAAATTGTACGACTACGTCTAAAGGACACTTCAAATTATGTGTATTCAAAAATTGAAAGATATTTTAACACTTTACCGACCGCTAGCGTTTCAACAGTATACGCACGTCCGACCGGCCGCTCAGCCACGGATTCGCTCTCGCGCCGGCTCTGTTCTGGTTTAGAGAGTCACGCGGGGGTGTCTGTGCGTGTTATGTGTTTATATGGAATTGTCTGCTTTCTGTTATTATAGGAAAAGTATATTTAATAAAATCTTTTATTCTAATAATGTTATACTGTAACGCTAAATTATACTTATTTTATGTATTACAGTGGTTACTACACATAGGAAATGGTTAATATTTTTTTAAAGTATGATATCGTTCATAACAGTCGCCTTTATGTAATGGAACTTCGCAAAATTTACAAACAAAACATGTTCTACTTCTTTTTTTATGAGCTGCACAAACTCTACATTGTCTTTGTGGTTTTACACTTCGACCACTTGTCACTATATTTATAAGTTTGTGTTTCCTCAAATTCGATGGTCTGCCGGGATGGTCTAATATGGGTGCTCTCCTTGTAAGTACAGGACTGGGCAGGTTGTTATCGTATTCCGTACAATTATCTTCCGTTTCATTATCTTCCGTCCACGCAATTGCCACTTTGTGCAAGAAATTCTTATAGGTAATATTTTTTCCATTTAGCACTGTGTATGCTTTGAATGAATTGAATAGTGCACAATTGATGAAAAACATGTGACGTTGCACCTAGAGTGCAAGTCACAACAAACCCCAAACCCGCGGGGAAGAGCCGAACGGATGAGCCCTGTCCCGTCGGGAAAGACCCGAACATCATCGAAGCCCCCCGACGCTCGGCAGAGCCGAGCGCGAGAGTCAGTACGAGCCCGGCCGTAGCAGCAGCCACACCAGCGTAAACCAAGACCTAAGAGCGAAAGCGAGAGAGGGAGAGAGAAAGAAAGAGAGAGGGTCACCGACACACACACACACACACACACCGACCTCCCAGCTATCCTCCACTGCACCTCGAGACCTCCACACACACACGTCGACGTCACCAGGTTAGCCTGCCTTCTATCGCCGATCTGCTCCTCCCCTCGCCATACCAACCCTGTCTACCACACACTCCCCGTCACTCTACACCACCCTCCCCTCGCCATATCAACCCTTCCGACCCCACATTCCCCGTCACCTCTCACACTCCTCCCCCCCCCCCCCCCCTGCGCGCGTATCTATAAGTTAGTATTAAGCAACGCTAAGGGCTGAGGCGTGATCAGCCACCGCTTACGTCTACAACCCTTTTGTACCTTCCGTTGTTTAAGTCGACTCAGTTCCCCGATCGCAACACCTGTACACCCCCCGTCACAAATATACACATCAAGTTTTACCGATTATATCCGCCCCGTCTCTAATTGTCTTCCCCACCCATATTATTCGTGCGGACTCAAAACCCGTCACAAATTGGCGCCCAACGTAAATTACCCACATTTTTACCACAAATCCAAACAATTAAGAGACAAAACACAGGAATAAACGCTAACAAAATACACATAGACTCACGAAACAAAACTACACAGTCACGAAAATTCAAATAACGGCAGTTGAACACACACACTACCAAACACGATACACACAATGGCAGACCAAGGACACAGGGAACCGCAAGGCCTAGCGCGCGAACACATGGACATACACACACCCGAACGCAACCAAAACAACTCGACACAGAGCGGGCCGCGCGCGACACGAGATCAACAAACGCCGACCCAACCGCAGGAAATAAATAGACGAGGCACAATAAATTCACCAAACACAATAAATAGAATCGATGCAGCTATCATAGAGAATACACACAATTTACACAGTACACAAATTCAACACCAAGAAAGCCCAGAACCAACAAATCACACACAAACATACAATACAATCCCCACACCTACACACACGCAAACTAACACGGTAACAACCAATCAAACGAACCGACACTTCACAGGAACAGACACATTTTTAGCCACCAACACACGTAACACACGACTTATACAAAACCTAATAGACCTGGGAGCATCACCAAGCGACAGAAACGTATACGAAGATCCACACATATACAGCACACAGTCAATACACCCCACAAACACAAACCACACATCAAACCCAAACAGTACATACTGGAATCAGCCAGCAATGGCAATGAAAACAATACAAACATGGAACATAAAATACTCAGGAGACACAAACGAAAACATAGACGAATTTTTACAAAATCTCCGCGACTACCAAACGGGTTATGAAATACACGATACACAATTAATCAACAACCTCAGCCCGATACTCGAAGGTGACGCAAAAAACTGGTACAGATTAAATAGAGGCAAATGGCGAACACTGGAAGAATTCGAAAGAGACATTACACACGCATTTCAAGACATACAACATAGGGACAGGCTGGAACAAAAAATCAGAAATTACGTACAAGGACCAACACAAAAAATCACACAATTCCTAATACAATTTAGAACACTACTATCACAACTAAAACCACCATACCACCCACGAACACAATTAGACCTGGCATACAGAAACATGAAAATAGAATACAAGGCATACATAAAACCATACGATTTCGCGAACTTCGACCAACTGGAAATGGCCGCAAAAGAATGGGAAGCAAATATCGAATGGGAAAACACGAGACAAACAATATTAAACAACGACACACACCCGCGAGAAACCTACACACACCAAACACACCACACACAATACATCCCATACAAGTACACACAAACACAACCCCGCCCAGCAATACTCCCAACACCAAATATACCACCGGCACTCACATACAACATACGACGAAACCAAACAAACCAAAACACGCAACAGACTCGATACCCCGCAATCACATATAACTCACCACACTACACTCAGCAACAAACACAAACGAACCCAAACACAGGCACAACACCACGCAGATGCTTTAACTGCAACCAACCCGGACACTTCAGATGGCAATGCACACAAACACAGAACCAGGGAAACGAGTAAGGGTTGACCCAGCAAGGGTGGAGGGCAACCCCAAAAACAACACAATCACACCCGAGACAGTAGCACCTACAACAGATAACAACAGAACGGAAAGTAGGTTTCACATCAGAATCGAAATACACGGTCACGAATTTAACGCACTAATAGACACAGGCGCAACACACTCATACCTAGGCGCAGAAGTAATACAAATACTACATGACACAGACACACAAATAAACAACACACCCGACAGAACAGCTACAATGGGAAACGGAACACAGGTGACGATAGAAGGAGCAGTAACACTCCCAATACGCCTCGGCAACATAACAAAAAAAATTAATTTCGGATTAATACCAAACTTAGGCTCACAAGGTATCATTGGGAACAGCGACTTAATAAGATTTGGAATACTAATAAATTATGGAAAAAACACATGCTCACTGATAGACGACCCACAGACACACTACCACATGCAAGCTAGACCACAAAAACTACCAACACCACTCAAAGAATACATACAAACACATCAAACACGAGAAACACGACACCAATCAACACAAACACACACAAAACAAGCAAAAGCAGCAGAAAAATTAGAAGCAACGAAACAACAAACGAACCCGAAAACAACAGAAAGACACGAAAACACAAAAAAAACAACCATGAAACAAAAACCACTAACACCAACACTACCCAGCACAAAGACACCACCGGAAAACACCCCCCAAAAAGACAACCCACAGAACACACAAATCACAAATCAAAAAATCATACCCACAAACGCACAAACAACAGACGACACACAAACCGACAAAGAAACCGAACCACAGATATGCGCAGGAATACAAGAACTCACACAATCACAACACACACAACTACAGACGACAATACAGCAGAAAATCTCAACACTACCAGGCCAACTCGGGCTAACACACCTAATTAAACACCAAATAGACACACAAGGACACGCACCCATAAAACAAAGATACTATATGGTATCACCAAAAATTAGAGAAGCCATCCACACAGAAATACACAAAATGCTGAGAGAAGACGTGATAGAACCATCAGAAAGCGAATGGTCGAGCCCAATTGTCATGATAAGAAAACCAAATAACACATATCGCTTCTGTCTAGACTTTAGGAAGGTTAACTCAGTATCAAAAAAAGACGCATACCCACTACCATACATGACAGCAATATTAGACAAACTACGGACAGCACAGTACATATCAAAAATCGACTTAAGCCAAGCATACTTCCAAATACCACTCGACAAAGACAGCAAACACATAACAGCCTTTACAGTCCCGGGAATGGGCTTATTTCAATTTGAAAGAATGCCATACGGCCTGACAGGCGCACCAGCGACATTCCAAAGACTACTAGACAGACTCATAGGCCCAGAATGCGAACCATATGCATTCGCATACCTAGACGACATAATAATAGTAACACAAACATTCGACGAACACTTACAAAGACTAGAGCAAATACTATAAAGAATTACAGACGCAGGACTGACAATAAACCCAGAGAAGTGCGAGTTCGGATGCGCACAAGTAAAATATCTCGGATACATAGTAGACAGACACGGACTACACATAGACCCCGACAAAACACAACCCATAGAAAACTACCCAAGCCCAAAAACAATAAAACAATTACGGAGACTAATTGGCATGGCATCATGGTACAGACGCTTCATACCTAACTTCGCACACATTACAGAACCACTAACACGACTACTGAAAAAAGACCAGAAATGGCACTGGGGGGAAGAACAAGAAAACGCAATGAACACAATCAAACACGCACTCACATCACCACCCACACTCGCATGCCCAGACTACACACAAACATTCACACTACAAACAGACGCTAGCGGAACAGGGATAGGTGCCGTACTAACACAATCTCTCGATGACGAAGAGCATGTCATAGCCTACGCTAGCCGTGCGCTAAGCGAGGCAGAACGTAAATACTCAACAACTGAGAGAGAGTGTTTGCCGGTACTCTGGTCCATCAAAAAATTCAGACCCTACGTGGAAGGTTACCACTTCAAAGTCATTACAGATCACCACGCACTGAAGTGGCTTAGACAATTAAAAAACCCCACAGGCCGACTTGCACGATGGGCACTAGAATTATTAGAATACGACTTTGACATTACACACCGAAAAGGTACAATGCACGACGTGCCAGACGCACTTTCAAGACGACACGAAGACGAAGAACACATAGACACAATAGAAGACACGACAGACAAGTGGTACACATACAAAAAAACACAAGTACAAACACGCCCAGAGAAAAACGAGTCGTGGCGAATCAGAAACAATCAACTATACTTCCACCGCCCGAACCCCCTACACTCAAACCTCCTACCAGACACAAACCCATGGAAACTAGTCATACCCAAAGACAAAATAACACACATACTACACGAAAACCACGACGTAACACAAGCAGGACACTTAGGGATCGAAAAAACATACCAACGAGTAGCAAAAACATATTATTGGCCAGGGATGTACAGAGACACAGTAAACTACATAAAAAAATGTGACACATGCCAAAGAACAAAAACAATACAAGCGCGACCGGCAGGACTAATGGGCATGAGAATTATCGAAGAACCATGGACAGTAGTAGCCTCCGACTTCATGGGCCCACTCCCACGATCAAAAAAGGGAAACCAATACATCATAGTGTTCGAAGACCTATACACTAAATGGGTGGAAATCATACCCACACGCAAAGCAAACGCCAAAACAGTAGAACAGACATTCCACTCACACGTAATATCACGATGGGGTACACCACGCATACTACTGACAGACAACGGCACACCATACATAAACAAACTCATACGCAAACTAACACAAAAATTCAACATAAGACACGCAACAATCCCCCCATACCACGCACAAGCCAGCCCCGTAGAGCGAGTCAACAGAACCGCTAAAACAATGATCCAAGCCTACGTAAACAACGACCACACAGAATGGGACATACACTTACAAGACTTACAATTCGCAATCAATACATGTACACACACATCAACTAAACACACACCAGCCTTTTTAAACCTAGGAAGGGAATTAAATCCCACACAATGTCTAAGAAATCAGTTAGAGAACGACAACGAAGTAGAATTACAAGACACAGACAGATGGACAGACCACTTGAGACGACTACAAATACTTAGAGACGAAGTACAGAGGCACTTAATAGAAGCAAACGAAAAACAAGCACACTACTACAACCTACGGAGACGAGAGATTCAATTCAAGGAAGGAGACAGAGTACTGAAAAAGAACCATACACTCTCATCCGGACCAGAACGAACGACAGCTAAGTTAAGTAAAAAATTCATAGGCCCATACACAATCACTAGAAAAGTCTCACCCACAATATACGAATTAACAACTGAGAGCGGTAAAAATATAGGAAAATGTCACATAGAAGACCTAAAATTATATACATAATCAAATAAGCAACAAAACAACCACACCCAATAACACGCCCCGAAAATAAACTAACATGTGCATTCACTCCACAGAAACACAACATGGAAAATCAGCAAACAAATATACCGGCCCTGATGACGCTGCGACTGACGAGACCGACGACAACGACGACACAAACAGAAAAAACACCACTTTTACAAACACCAGGACAGGCCCCACACCCACACAAATACGGACGCGACGGCACACACCAGACGGAGACCCGACGAACCCTACTACCGACACCCCCCACATACAGAAAGGTAATACAGACCACCACCACAACAGCACACTCAACAACCACTGCACCCACAGTCACACAGAGACACTCACAAACACACACAACGATGACCACACACACAATTATACCCTCCGGACCAAGGCAATGCCCGAAATGCAACGGGCTGGTCCGCGGCACCAAATACACAGAACACATACAAACCTGCACACAAACTAACACAGACACACCACACCCACCACAAATTATCACACACCCACCAACAGTTACCCACACCACACGAACCACGGCCACACACACGACTACACACCCACCCACCAAGAAACAAACACCCCATACAACCACACGCCCCACACCCACACCAACACCACGGTACACACCACCCCCCGCACCAACCCCCCAATGGGTACGCACCAGATTCGCGAGACCACCACAGACGACAGAGGACAGGATCTTACAGACACTCGCCAACATGGACAGACACACAGAATCGACACAAACAAAACAAACATGCAAACAACACACAGGACCACACCCCGAGATAATAGCCATAATTGCAAGTTTAGAACCAGCAAGCACCCTAGACGACGAATTACGAGCACAAAAAGAAAGATACATGACCAGACGGGCACACGAACGCACAAACACTGACGAAACAGAAGCCAGCACCTCAACACACCAACCACACACCACACATCAAACAGCACCACACAAAACACAACCCCCCAACACACCAGACACCGACAGCGACACAGATTCCACCACCTCCACCGCAGAGACAGTTATACACATCGAAACCACACACACAAGCACGCCACAAACACAAACGACGGACAACGACACAGACAGTAACACCGACACCACGTCACTCACGGACACAGTCGAACATACACAAACACCCCAACCAGCCACACACACCACACGGGACTCAAAACGATACAAAAAACGAAAATCAATACGGAAACAGAAAAAAGAACAAAACAGGAAACACTAGACAAACTGACAACACCAAACCGACGGACGAACAACGACAGACGGAGGCCAAAGAAACAGAACACAACCCAAAAAGAGAGAAGAGAAGGGAGAAGAAACCACGAGCCACGAGGTACAAAGAACAACGCAAAAACTCACCAAGACCCACACCGACGAGAGCCACCATACCAAAACCAAAAATTCAAGTACAAAATAATATAAGAATAGAATAAGTTTATATAAGAGAAAAAAAAACATGATTTTGATTAAGACACACGAGACTAAGTAGAATAAGTAGATATAAGACGACCAACAACCCACACCAAACACACACCCCGCAAATACAACCCAACCTCCATCCCTTAACCCCGACAGATCGGAGCAGACAACACAGAAACAACAAAAATAACGAAAGGAGAATACACAGACGAAAGGACCACAAAATCCGTCACCGAAACCGGCTGACCCTATAGGCCTCGCCCCGCGTGGGGAGGGGGGAGTTGTGACGTTGCACCTAGAGTGCAAGTCACAACAAACCCCAAACCCGCGGGGAAGAGCCGAACGGATGAGCCCTGTCCCGTCGGGAAAGACCCGAACATGACCGAAGCCCCCCGACGCTCGGCAGAGCCGAGCGCGAGATTCAGTACGAGCACGGCAGTAGCAGCAGCCACACCGGCGTAGATCAAACCTAAGAGCGAAAGAGAGAGAGAGAGAGAGAGAAAGAAAGAGGGAGAGTCACCGACACACACACCGATACACCCAGCTACCCTCCACCACACCTCGAGACACCCACACACACACGCCGACGACACCAGGTTAGCCTGCATTCTACAACCGATCTGCTCCTCCCCTCGCAATACCAACCCTGTCTACCACACACTCCCCGTCACACTACACCACCCTCCCCTCGCCATATCAACCCTTCCGACCTCATATTCCCCGTCACCTCCCACACTCCTCCCCCCCCCCCCCCCCCCCCCCGCGCGCGTATCTGTAAGCTAGTATTAAGTAACGCTAAGGGCTGAGGCGTGATCAGCCACCGCTCAAGTCTACAACCCTTTTGTACCCCTTAGTTTAAGTCGAGCCCTGGTGCAAAAATATACACACTAAGTTTTACCGATTATATCCGCCCCGTCTCTAATTGTCTTCCCCACCCATATTATTCGTGCGGACTCAAAACCCGTCACAAACATTACAACGCGTTTTGTCCATTTTTTTGTTTTTCGGAAAATGGAATAATATGAGAGATATTGGGCCGCGCGATCTACGCCCTTCATATATTTATTATAATTTATGATCGAATTAGGCTTTTGTATCAGGGCTGCTGATCTTTTGCTTCTGCTTGTGGATTCCATCAATTGTGCAGAATATATGGTAGAGATCATGTTGACATTTCTTTTGCCATTATTCCACACTTCTAACAAGATTTGGCCATTTCTGCGAAATTCGTATTGTCCTCTTGAAAGCCGTAATGTTCGTAATGATTTCGGAAGACCTCTATTTTTACGAATGGTTCCACACACTCGTATTTTATTTTTTAGGAGAATTCTAGCCATTTTTACACTATCGTAGTAATTGTCTTGATAAACCTCGTGCCACACGTTTTTATATGGTTTAATAACCGTTAGGACCGTGTCTTCCAATTTATTTCCGTCAGCGGCATAAACGTGAAAATTACATATATAACCTGTGACAGCTTCACACACCACTCTCACAAGTATTCCATATTTAGTAATTTTTGCGGGATTATACGTCCTAATCGAGAGTCTGCCCCGCCACGGGATTATACATTCATCCAAAGATAGTTGCTGACATGGTTTATACACGTCAGTAAATTTTCGCCGTAAATAGTTAATCACAGGTTGGATTTTAGCAAGCCTATGTGAATTGTGCGGTATCTTGTTATTGTCCGAAAAATGCCAGCTCTGCATAATTTGCACAAATCTGTTTCGGCTCATTGTTTGTGAGAAGAATGGAGTTTCAATAGTTCGATCAGTTGACCAGTAATCGTATACAACGTCTTTTTTTATTTGTCCCATTAGAACTATTAGTCCTAAAAACTTCTTCAGTTCCGGTACCGTGATATCAGTTAATTTTTTTGTTTTTGATGAAGTTTTATATCTTTCCATGACCTGGTAATGATATCGGTTGGATTCTATCACCAAGTGTTCGAAAAAGTCGTTTCCAATAAATAAATTAACACTGTCCATTATATTCTCTGGAGAACTTGGCATAATTTTTATCCCAGGGCTGCCTTCGAACGGTTCCAGAATTACTGCCTCGTCGTTCGTCGACCATACCTCATCGTCATTTTCATTGTTATTCACATCGTTTTCGATAATATTTATTTCATCTTCCTCTGAATCAGTGTATGTTAGTGGCAATACACACCTTCGTCTCCGAATTATGATATCGCTACTATCACTGTCGTCACCACTATCACTTTCTGAATAACTGTCAGGACAGTCTGACAAATTATCTAAATAAAACTCTCCGGTGTCACTTTTTTCAGTCATTGCGAACGGTAAATTTTTCCAAACGATATAACTCTGTAGCAAGTTACAAAGCAAAGCAACGCAACTAATGCCACTGAGCAACATAACATAACTTAACGATTAACTTAAGGATTAACACAAAATAATCCGCCGATAAGCGTCGGCGAGAAAGAGCCTATTAATAGGCTACCGGTCGTTAATGTGTTAAGAAAAGTGATTTATCATGGTACTACCTTAAAACTACACGTCACTGCGCGACGTGATCTTACCCAAGATGCAAATGACGCTACGAAAATTATTATTCTGTCAATTAGAAACGAGAGAACTTTACTGCAATCGGTAGAAAACAACGTAACGATAGTTTGGTAGATAGTACGACGAATTTACCATAGATTATAACCAGTACGAGAAATTGACAGTCATTAACAATTTACGAAGTCGGCAAACGGTCGACTAGATAGCTTTCGGTAGAATTATTCATAAACAATAGAATCAATAATTTATAATTATTACGGACCTGAGGAATTAAACAATGAATTCCTGAACATAACTTTTGAGAGAATACAAAATACAAAATTATGAGAGAGTGAGAATTTCGGAGAGTTTACAAAATAAAGAAATATACTAAATACACCGCAGTGCAAAAGAATAATTTGCAGAACTTAATTTGACAAGGTACAGAGAAATGAATAACATGCAAAAATAATATAAAATTGCCAATAGCAATAAAAAAGGTGCGGTATTATCTAGGGGCTGATTCTACGCTCGGTTGTACTCCAAGGAACTCGATACATGATACAATAAGCACAAAAATGAATAAAAATATAATAAGCAGTAACAGAAACAAAATATGAAGCACACTACTATTACAAAAGAGTACGAAATGAAATGTAAAGCCAATAGGGCTCAAAATACAATAGAAAGTACAGAAGCAGGCTAATAGTAATTCACGAATAATCAGAAAAATCATAAATACAAACAAATAATTATTCGGCAGGTCGCTCAGACACAAAAATAGGTAATTACTGAAATCATGCAATCGCACGGCGGCTTACTGCAACTCTAAGCCGTGGACCATGATTCACACAAAGTCGATGGATACCATAAGGCGACCCGGTGGTCTAGAAATTTCAAAAAATCGATTTTTTTTTTTCGATATTTCGAAAGTATAGTATCTTAAGAATATACTGCGAAATTTTCATGCGGAAATTACCAATATTATAGCTTCTACAGCCCATTCCAGGTAGAGAGCGGTCCGCGCGCTCCTAACGGGTTCAGCACTCGGAGCGCGGCAGCTGTCCCGACCCTTCTCCGCATTTTACCTTTTCATTTGTAACCGAATACAATATAATCCCTTCGGAATACAAACGTTCCGAAGGGATCCTCTATGGTGCCGGAATCGCCGATCAACTGTAAGTATTCAAAATTTGCTCAATTTTTGAAAATATCTGTACCTCAAACTTTAAACTCATTTATCTCGAAACGACTTTTTTCGGCACGGCGGGGGTGAAAATAAAATAAAGTATCCAACCGAATGACTTGAAATTTGAATATGTTGTTCACAACATGTATGGCTATCGTCGGAACTAGAATCATAATTTTATTTAAATAATTTCCTATTGTTTACACTAAAAAACTAGTGAAAAAAAACCCGATTTTACGAACTTTTTTTTTCAACGCCCGCCATATTGTCAATTTTTCATTTTTTTGATTTGTTCTAGTTCCGACTATAACTGCACTCTTTCTGATTAGGAATGTCTTTGAATTTTTTGTTTCAGACGAGTAGAAGTCTCGAAATCACCTCCGCGGTCCGGATCCGATTTCTCGAGAGGGTCATCGTTAGCGGCATTTTTATGATAATAAATATTGTTCTTAAGAGGAAAAAAAAATTTTTTTGTGTGATTAATAAACGTAGTAATAAGCTCGAAAAGTTAGAACATCGTTTTTTTCATTTTTAATAGCAAAAAAAAAATCGTGAAAATGGGTGTCATTTTCGTGCGCTAGACCACCGGGTCCCCATAAGAAAGAATAGAAATTATGAGCAACTTCGTAACGTTACAATACAGAGGCAGAAGCCTGACCTCAGTCGGTGACTTCAGGCACACAAACTGACTCCATTTTCAATTATACTCAATAGTAGCAAATCTGAGCAGGGAGAGAAAAAGGATGAAACGAGTTTATAGGATAAATTTTTCGATAGAACAAACGATAGAACGGTTGCGGGACGATCAACGATAGAGAAACGATAGCGGTAGAAGGAAAGGTATCGATAGCTTGGATCGGGAGGATGAAGGAATACGAGGCTGTCACCCAGCAGGTCAAGCGTAGAATAGAAGGGGGTCGTGGTTCGGCTCGCTGATCTCGCGGTTGTCGTGAGGTGATTCTTCTTCCCTTTGATTGGTTGGTTGACCCCCACCGCAAATAAGCCATCCCCCTGTGGCGAATATTGGTTACGGCGTGGTCATGCGATTTCGAGGATTACCGCTACATGAGGCGTAATGTGCTGCTCGTGATCTCGTCATTGACACTAACTCGTACGATTGAGTAGCTGCTTCGGTTTACGGTCCAGGTTGCCTATCATCGGGGACTTCTTTGACAGAGGCATACACAGGGTGCCTCTCGGCCAAAGTTTGCGGGTGGAGAGTGACGCCTCATTGTTCACCTCGACCGGCTTTTGTACAGGCAGTACCTAGCTGCCTGTACTCGAGGTCGTGCAGTCACACGGCTAGCTAAACCTTGGACCACGACCCACACAATTAGTCCTTGCCGACAGGAAGGCTGCGTCGATCCTCGGAACGATGGCTTCATCAACAAATTGTTTACAAAATAAACAATGAAAATTCAAATAGAAAAAAAAAATCATTTCTTAATAAATAATCTAAATGGTGGATAAATGAAAGAAACAGTTACAAACAATTAAATCATTTTTTTAAGAAAAAATTTTTTCATTTTAAAATCATTATTTCACTAAGACAATAAAATGGCCAAAAAAAATTTTTTTTATAACATTAGCCGGATTTTTCCATTTTTGATAACTTTGAAAAATCATTATAAACAAATGAAAAAACTTTTATAAACTTTTACCACTGAATCTTGTTTATTATTTACATAAGAAGAGCTCACAAAAGAAAAAAAATTCATAGAGACATTTTTTAAACTTTTACAAGTGATTTTATGAAAAGTCAAGTCTACGAAAAATGAGTTAATTAACAATGAAATAACTTGAACGAAAATCGAGTTAAAAATTTTTTTTGGTAAGACTACATTCCTTTAAGTGTCTAGATAACACTATAATTTATTCAAATTTTTTGACTTCCGTTTCCGTTTGAATGTGAGTGACAGGTGTGCGAAAGAGTGCGAGAGAAAAGGCGAGAATTTAGCAGGATAGCAAAGGTGAGGAGAAAAGGAAATAGGGCAGAGAAGGAGCGGGAAAGACATAGACGGGAGGTCGGGTGAAGGGAATAGGGAGGCAGGGATAGAAGGGAAGGGCGGGTGAAAAAGAAAGAAGGGGGAGAGATTTGAGGTTAGGCAGAAAGAGCTGGCGGAAGGCAACGATTCGGATAAGATAGGAAGAGGCAGTGACACCTAGGGAGTAAGAAGGGGGATAGAGTAGACAGGTAGGCGGCGGATAGATAAGGTAGGAAGCGGTGAAGGAGAGAAAGAGTATGAGTAACGCGGGTGGCCAAAAAGAAGGGGCGAACAGCGAAGAGGAGGAGAAAAAGAAAGGTAGGCCGGGGGCAGTAGCAGCGTTAGGGAGGGATAGGAGGCATAGCCTGGGATCGGCGACGGTACTAGACTTATGGAAGAGAAAGCGGGAGGAGGAAGGGGAAAAAGGGGAGGAGGAGGTAGACGGGTTGCAGGAAAGAGAAAGAGTATTTGGCAAAAGCAGGAAAGTGCACCGGTCGCCGGAGGGTAAGACAGGGGAGGAAGGGAAGGCAGAGGGAGGGGGTATACAAGATATGCTAAGGTTGATTAGGGAAGAGCTAAAGATAGGTCTAGAGGAGGTCAAAGGGCAGGGAAGGGGGATCAGGGAAGAAATGGAAAAGATTAAAGGCGAAATGACTAGAAGGGAAGAGCAGTGGGAAGTAGAGAGGGGGGAGATGAAGGAAATGATAAGGGATCTAGGTAAAAGACTAGAAGAGGTAGAAGAGCGGAGAGGGGGGGAGATGGAAAGGGTAAAGGAGAGGCTGTTAGAATTAGAAAAGAAGAGTGCAGAAGGAGGGGGAGAAAGACAGGTACAGGGGAATGCGGAAGTGGCGCAGGTAGCTATAGATAGATTAAAAGAGATGGAGTGGGCCATAGAGAGGAAAGAAAGGGAAGAAAGAAGGGGAAATATAGTAGTGAGAGGAGCGAGACTTGAGAAGGGAAGAGAAAAGGAAGAGTTGAAAAAGATTTTGCAGCTGATAGGGGTAGAGGTCGAGGTAAAGGATATGTGGGAGGTAGGCGCGAAAAAGGGGGGAGAAAAGGGGATATGGATAGCAAGACTAGGAAATAGGGAGCAAAAGAAGCAGGTAATGGGAAGAAAAAGCCTACTCAAAGGGAGGGAGGAGAGAATAGACGAGGATCTCACCTGGGCAGAGAGAAAAATGAAATGGAAGTTGAGGGAGATAGCAGCTAGTGAGGAGAGAAGGGGAAACAGAGTGAGAATAGGGTATGCAAGGATCTGGATAGAAGGGAAAATGTGGAAGTGGGATGAGATAGGAGAGGTGCTTAGAGATGGTACAGGGAGAGCGAGGGAAGGGGGGCAAAGGGAGGGGAGGGGAAAAGTAGGGGAAAGCGATAGGGAAAGGTCAGCAAGCGAGGAGAGACAAGAGGGAAGTACAGAAGCACAGGGAAGGGTACGTAGTGAAAGGCAGTCGGGGGAATGGGTAGTGGGGGGGGACAGAGGCAGGTGGGGAGGGAGATAAGGAGGAGAGAGAGGGGAGTAGGCGAGACAGTAAGGGAGGGGTGGAAAGTAGCTTTTTGGAATGTGGCGGGGCTCGCGAGAAAGGATGAAGATTTCTGGAGGGGGCTAGGGGAGTGGGATGTAATATTTCTAATGGAGACATGGATAGAAAAGAAGGGGTGGGAAAGGATTAGAAATAAGTTGCCAGTAGGGTATAAATGGGAAGTACAGTATGCGGTACGAAAAAATAGGAAGGGAAGAGCAATAGGCGGAATGCTGTCAGGGGTAAGAAGGGAGATAGTAAGTGGGGAGGGAGGGAGGGAAGAGGTAAAAGAGGGCGTGATAACAAGGAAAATAAGTGTAGGGGGGGAAAAATGGGTAGTAGTAGGAATATACATAAATGGAGACCTAAAAGAGAAGATAGGGGAATTGAAGGAGCGGGCAGAAGAGATAGAGGGAGGGGTAAAAGTGTTAGTGGGGGGTGATTTTAATGCCAGGACAGGGCAGGAGGGGGGAGGATGCTGGGGAGAAGGAGAGGAGGAGAGTAGGAGTAGGAAATCAAAGGACAGGAAAATAAACTCGGAAGGTAGGCAGCTGGTGCAATTTTTAGAGGAGGTAGGATGGGCAATAATGAACGGGAACATAGAGGGGGATGAGGAGGGGGAATTTACGTATGTAGGAGGGGCAGGGGTGACAGTGATAGACTACGCTATAGGAGACATCGAGGTGAGGGATAGGGTCAAAAGGATAGAGATTGGGGATAGGGTTGACTCGGATCATCACCCGGTAATAGTGTGGTTGAGGGGGGCAGTGGCTAGGACAAGGAAGGGAAAAAGAGTAGGGGGAACTAGTAGAGGAGACTGGACGGAGGAGGGTAGGATGAGGTTTAAAACAGAAGTCAAATGGGAGGGGATAGGAGAAGTGGATGTAGGGAAAGAGATAGAGAAAAGAATAAGGGAGTTTAGACGAGCCTTAGATGTAGGAGGGAGGGGGAGGGAAGCGAAAAAGGGATGGTGGGATGAGGAATGTAGGCGAAAAAAAGCGGAAGTTAGGCAGAGTCTAAGGAAATGGAGAAAGGGGGAGGGAGAAGGGGACGCGTATAGAAAGGGAAGAAGGGAATATAATAGGCTATGCGAGGAGAGAAAAAAGAAAGAAAATGAGGGATTCATAAAAGAAGCAGCGGAAGCAAAGACAGAAAGCAAGGTATGGGAGATAGTTAATAGGGAAAGAAAGAAGTGGAAGAGGGTGAATGAAGAAATAGGAGATCAGGAGTGGAGGGAGTATTTCATGGGATTATTAGGCGGGGTAGAAAGCAAGGTAACAGAAGGCGGGGAGTCGGTAAATAGGAAGGGGGACGGGGAAGGGGAGCTGCAGAGGGAAGAGATTAGAAAGGTGATAGGAAAGCTGAGGGATGGAAAGGCACCGGGGGGGGATGGAATAGTTAGCGAGGTATGGAGGTATGGAGGGGAAGAAATGGAGCAGTGGATATGGAAAACATGTAACAGAGTTTGGGTGGGGGAGGGCTGGCCAGAGGATTGGAGGGAGGGATTGATAGCGCCGATAGTTAAGAAGGGGGAGGGGAAAAGGGTAGAAGAGTATAGGGGGGTGACTTTGATGCCAACTCTATACAAGGTGTATGCGATGGCATTAGCGGATAGGTTAGAAAGAGAGGTAGAAGAAAAGGGCTTGATTCCACAAAACCAAACGGGCTTCAGAAAAGGCATGGGCACTATTGACAATATATACGTACTCAATTATTTAATCAATAGGCAGGTGGGAAAGGATAAGGGAAAGATGGTGGCGTTTTTTGTGGACCTGAAAGCTGCTTTTGATTCAGTGAACAGGAAGGTGCTGTGGGAGACTATGGAAAGGAGAGGGGTGAGGGAAGGGCTAAGGGTAAGGATAGAGGAAATTTACAAGGAAACAAAGAGCCGAGTAAGGAGCGGGGGAAAGCTAGGAGAGGCGTTTTGGACAGCGAGGGGGGTAAGGCAGGGATGTCCGCTCAGTCCGCTTGTGTTCAACCTGCTGCTGGCGGACTTAGAAGAGGAAATGGGGAGAGGGAGAAGGGTTGGGGGGGTGGAGTTAGCCGGCGGCAGGGTATGCACTTTAGCCTATGCAGATGACATAGTGTTACTAGCGGAAAGTGAAGAGGAAATGGAGGTAATGATTAGGAAGTTAGAAAGGTATATGGATAGGAAAAGGCTGACGGTAAATGTAGGGAAATCAAAGATTATGAGATTTAGGAAAGGAGGCGGTAGAAGGAAAAACATAGAATGGAGATGGAAAGGGAAAAGGATAGAGGAGGTGAAAGAGTTCAGCTATTTAGGGTATAGAGTAAAGTGCAATGGGGACAGGAAGCACAGGTGAAAGAGAGAGTACGGAAGGCAGGGGTAGTAATGAGGCAGGTATGGGGAATAGGAAAAAGAAGATTTGGGAGGGATTGGGAAAAAAGGATTTGGTTATTTGACAGGCTAGTATGGACGGTAATAGAGTATGCATCGGAGATATGGGGGTGGAGGGAGTGGAGGGCGGTCGAGGCGGTACAGGATAGATTTTTGAGATGGACATTAGGAGTGGATGGGAGAACACCGGGTTATCTAGTAAGGGAGGAACTGCAGAGGGAGAAACTAAGGATTAGGGCAGGGAGAAGGGCATGGAATTTTGAAAGGAAGCTGGAGCGAGGGGAGGGTAGCGAGTTAGCTAGGAGATGCTGGGAAGAGATAAGGGACAAGGCAGAAGCTGGGAGGCAGGGATCGAGGTGGGAAAGAGAAAGGGAAAGTTTCTTTGCGGAAAGGGGAGTAGAGAGTAGAGAGGTAGTCGCGAGAAGGGAGAGGGGCGAGATGGAGTTTAGGGAAATAGAGGAGAGAGAGAGGGAAGAACAGAGAAAAGAGAGGTGGGAGAAAATAAGGGAATCGAGGTACAACAGATGGTACAGGCTAGTGAAAGGAGAAGGGATACCAGGATATCTGGGAAAGGGATGGGGAGAAAGCAGGTGGATAAGGGTGGCAAGATTTAGATTAGGAAGCGAGATGAAGGAGGCAAGGTACTGGGAAGAAGAGGAAAAGAGAAGGTGTAGGGTGTGCGGGGGGGAGGAGGAAACATGGGAGCACGTATGGGAAAGGTGCGTAGGCTGGGATAGAAGGGAGGAAAGCTGGCAGGAGGTGGTGAGGGAGATGTTAGGTGAGGAGGGGGTGGGAGAAGTCTGGATGAGAGAATTGGAAAGGATCAGGGATGTACAAGAGAATGAAAGAGTGAGAGATGAATGGGAAATGGAAGTCGATTAGGATAAGGACGAATTAGGGAATAGAATAAGGTAAAATAGGATAAGGTTAAGTAAAGATAAGGATAAAAAGTAAGAAAAGGATAAGAGGGAAAGTAAGGGAATGGCAAGGCAATGGCACAGGACACAGGCAATTAGAAATTAAGTAAATTAAGTAAGGATAAGGTAGGAAGTAAGAATTAGGGTAAGAATAGGTTAAGAAAACATGTAAAAAAAAATATTGTAAAGGAAGAGGAAAAGGGAAGTCCTTGTAACCCCAAGGGGAACAATAAAGATTACTACTACTACTATTCAAATTTTTAAATCAATATTGAATGTTATAAAAAAATTGTTCCGTGTTGCATGCTTCGCTAGGCGGTGACGCCTAGGCACCGAAACGGCCGCGCGGAGCCCTATTTTCAACGTTAAATTAAAATTATAAATAATTAAGCTAGAATTCCGGGAGTACGGACATTTTCATCGGAAATTTCCTCTTCTTTTAGGATCTTTTTTCAAAATTCATTTATCTTTCATATTTTTGAAATTATAGCTTTAAAACGGAGACTCCCTTTTTTTTCGTTTTTTGTTTATAACAATCGAAATTTTGAATGGCGGATCGATTAAAAAATACCGGTTTCATCACTTTAAATTCTGAATCCAATGCACCAATCGCCATATTTTTAAGACCATTCTAACGATTTTTCGCAGTGAACTCACTTCTCGACCAGACTGCTGACTGAGGTGAGGGCAAAGACTCCTGAACCAAAAACAAAAACTAACCACAATGCTCGGATATACAAGCCTAAATTACCTGACTCGCCTTTTGTGTGGTCTATTACCATACTTTTCTTATTTTATTAACTAACGCACACTATCATACGACACATAAAAATTGTAAATAATTAAATGACAATAAACTTTGCAATGTACTATCGCAGTGATAAAAAAATTTGCGAATAACGCGTAATATTCCGTTACCGCAGCGCACGAACGCTGTCCAAGCCGCTCGCGCATGGAGCGTTTTTTTATAAAATCATTCGTAATTATAATATTTATAACCCGATTACACTGAAACTTTCGCAGTTCCCTTCTCTAGTTCTCTGGTTCGCTTTACTCACAGCAACAATACGCGTTGCAACTTCTCTCTCTGACGTTTCACTTTTCGTGAGTTAGATCCCCATTACAAACGTGCGTAAGAGCTTTGATTTGGAAAGCATCGCTTCAAAAAGATCTTGCGGATAGAGAAACGCGATCTTAGTTTATTCAGGATTTGAATTGGAACGTTAATTTTTCTGTTTTTTTTGTTTTTTCGAGCCACCCTCTATTCAGCTTCAGCAGCTCGAGAATATTTATAAACCGCACTAAATTAGGGATTCGAATGCACAGTTTCAACAAAATATCAAATGATCCATCAATCGATAAATTATTACCGATTCAATCGAGTCTTATTCCATAATTTTTTTTGACTCGATTAACCGATACATCAATTATTTTCAGCTTAGTGGCCATCGCGATGCGGTATATAGGCTGGGAATTCGGGACCAAGATTTTGAATCCATTTCATCATTCGTGAGCGATATATTTTTCTGTATTTCCAAGTACTGTATGTATACCTAAACACCTGGCAACTGCCACACTAGCAAAGCGGATGTAGGAAAGGTCGCTCGCGTTGATTTTGATAAATCGTTGATTTTGGATAGGACTAATTTTGCGAACTTTATTTTTTAGTAAACAACAATCAGCAAGGGATTTTGAATCAAGCGGGGATCGGGTGGATCCCAACCAGCCATCACCTCCTGGCGTTGAGGCGCAACCTCAATGTCCCGGAGGTGTCAATGTACAGCTGAGGCCCCCGGTCCAGCTACAGCAGCCGGGGGTGGCGTGGAGGGTCAACCCTCCTACGCGCAGCCTCAGTGGTATGGATGGCGGCAGGAGCCTCAACAGCCCCTAACGCCGGTAAGTAATCTTGGGTTTTCGTACACAATTACGCGTGTGCTTATGCATTTTCTTTGCCTAGATTCTGGAACTGTACGGCGAGCGACAGGGGCTGTCGATGGCGGCCGCTGTTCAGCCGCCACCGCCGCCACTCCAGTCGCCGACGATGCTGGTTCCGTCGCCCTCTCCTGCTGCCTCCTCGGCGGCGAGGCCTGCTCGCGCGGCTAGCCCGACGCTAGAAGTACGTCCCCAACTACACATTTTATTGTTTCTAATTTTTTTTTGCAGATATTGAAAGAGTCTGTCTAAGAATTAAAAAGTGGTTTAATGGTGTCATTTTCAAAAACTATGCAGTAGCCAGTATAATGCAACGATGACTATCAGTAGATATCTTCGCGAAGCATACCATATTTTTCTGACACATTTTTATTGCCCAAGGAGTTGGGATGTTATACCCTCGCCGTGTGTGAACCGCTGTATACTCTCATTGCCGTGGCTAAACAGTTTTACTTTTCACTGTTTTCGTATTTTATAATTTCATATGGAATAGCTGCTCATCGGTCAAAAATGCTCGTGACATTGAATCACAATTATTTGGTTGTTGATAGGAACGGATCACGGAGGCCGTCCGGGTGGCGGTGGCAGCCGCTATGGCCACCGGCGGACCCGTTCCTCGAGGGGAAGGCGGCCGCCGAAACCGGCACCGCCGCCGTCGTGGAGGTGGCAGGGGAAACCGCAGGGGCGGGAGTGGGGGGCGGAACCAGCCCACGTTTAATTTTTATTAAATTTAAATTTTCCGAATAAAATATAATTTTGTAAAATACTCTCCTCGATCTGGTCAGTACTATTCATTTCACAACTTCCCATAATCCTCCTATTTACGAATCACGTTGAAAAAAACCCTACCGTGCAGCCCGAGGGGGAAATAACTCGGTGAATTGCCATGTCGATAGGTTTGTAAATTCATTATAATGCACCTGAATTAATCAGAATTAATTGAATTAATACGAAATAAGTGAATTAATGAGCATTAACTGAACCACTAAAAGTTCTTACTGAAATAATGAGAATCAACTGGAAAATAAATGAATTCTGGAAAATTAAGTCAAGCTGATTTGTATGAGTTTGGATTTATGCCTGAATTATCTGTTTACTGCGAAATAAAATTGAGGCATTACTACGGTAAGCTCTATGGTCTGTAATCCAGCTCGATTTTTTTAAACTTTTAATTTGGATAACGATTAATCTCTTTACAAATTTTCAACACAATTGTTTTATGCATTTACTAGAAAATCAGGGTTGAAGTCAGCACTCGTAACACGTATTCCCTATACCGATAAAACAAAACGCGAATGTTTTTTTTTGTATTGTACTTTACCCATCCATGTCAATCTGATGGAAAATAAATATCTGGCAGAGAAGAAATGCAGGTAATAATGTTCAAAATATTGGGAATTTTTCATTCATAGCACTTATTGATACACACGTAAAAAGTCCTATATTCATGACAGAATCTCTCGTGCGATGGTTGAGGGAATCAATTTTACTTATTGATAAATGTTTTATTTGTGTATTGTTTGGCAATTTCGCCAGACATCATAGATGTTACATAAGTTATTTCGTCATTAGAAAAATTGCTTCATGAAAGTTCCTCATTTGACAGAAATTCACGAAAAACTGTTATTGTTTCACATTCAATAAACTCAAGGGAGGATTATAATATATACGAGTGGTATTGAATTTCAAAAAAGGGGGGTTAGTACTTGGAATCCGAAGAAGTCGATTCCTTCGAGAGTTCCAAATTTCCGTGAAATCTTATAGGATTGGAGTGAATCCGTAGAAAATTGTAACGTCTTTGAATGATTTTTTATGGTTTTTCGTAGCAATTTTCAGTAGGGCGCATGATTGACCGTGCCGCACTTTGATGTACAGCAGTAACACATACCCTGACCTTTCGTAGGTCGTATACGATGCGGAAACCAACCCAAAACTCACTAGCGTATCCGTAGCATATACCATCTACGAGAAGTCACGGTATGTAGTTTGATAACGATTTCTACCAAATGAGTAACTTTCAGGTAATTCGTCTAATGTAAAAAAAAAAAATTTGGTAGCATCATTCAGAACTAAGCGTAATTGACAAATGAAACTAAGCACATTTTAGTATGCAATCCTTATTTGTTGAGAAATAAAAACAGAAAAAATTGGCAAGCAAATCTTCATCAGAGTTTTAGCAAGGATCGGCCCTGTAAATATTTACCACGAATCTTGAACCATAGTATGTAGTAATTGTATGTATGTACAGTGACATAGATTTTTGCGGGATGTATTTCTGGTATTGTTAAACACATTCACTTTTCGCGTATATATTAATCTTTAAAACAGGCTCGGACGATAGTCAACTGGCCAACCCCCCCCCCCCCCTCCCCCAAATTTGCTATAAATAAATAAATAATGGTCTGTTCAAGAGCACAATTTTTTATCTCAACCCGAAACCCTCACGCTTATACTTGCGTGTTTCCTGCAATTTCGGTATTTATTTTACTGCCGCATCTAATCTTTCGGTCAATAATCTGTAAGTATGACAATTTTGCGGGCATCGATGCTACTATTAGATGAGGATATCCGGAGCGTATATGGGGCATTCTATGTCAATTATTCGCCATTTATATCTGCCTTTTTGACGAACAGGAATTAATGGATAGGTATTTTCGTTTTTGTTAATGATTTTCTATGAAATCAATGAAAAAAGGCAGATTTAAGTGGTGCGTACTCGATGTAGAATGCCCCAAAACCCTTCAATAAAATAAAAAAGAATAATTTTCGTTGTGGAACTACGACTCAAAACGAGAAAAGAAACAGTATGTTATTTTAATATCGGGTTTTGGAAAAGCGATGAGCTTTAAAAAAAAAAATTGTGCGATATTTTGATAAATTTATGGTGTTTGGATGGATTGAGACAACCATTTAAAATATTTCAGAAAGACTGCTTTCGGCAGGTACAAGAAAGTGTAAAATTTTCAATAGAATCAAAATTGGTCGGGGTCACGGGTAGGTCGGTTTCGCATGGAATGCCTCGTTCACGTACAGTCGGGCTACGTGCGATTACGAATAGTTACCGCGATTGTGAACTGATGTTACCATTTCCAAACGATGCCTTATAATATGCACGAATTTTAAAATCTAACGGTTATTCTGAGTGAGTTGTACATTTTTTCGTATCCACCTAAAAGCCCATGTTCTCGTCGGCACTGCAGATTGTTGCTTTAGCAGAAACATAGGACGTGTGCGTATTACCATGTGGTGTTACCATCTGGTACCGCTTCGGTCGACTACAGCGCTTCTGGAGGTTCAACGTTGAACTAAATTACAGACTTCTCGTGCATCAGAACGGGCTCCTGTCACCTGAAAATCGCCCGCACAAATCGTGCCACATTTACGGAAAACTGACTGGTGCTTTAGGTTTTCCCGGATTAAGTGTGTGTTTTTGTACGTCGGTATCTCCCTGGCAAAAGTGGAAGAAATTCAGATATCGCACAAGCAGTGAATATTCAACAAGTCGCTAGCCCGATCGGCCATGTTTGACGAGACGTAATTTTATTGAATTCATCATTATTTTTATTAAACGTTATCAGTGATCTGTGATAGTGGTGACTGAGATACAGACGTAGAATTTTATTCAAGCTATGGTTCGAAAATTTTCCCAGTCAGATTCGTACCCCCGTTTTATCAAGATTTGTGCGGGCGATTTCCCTACTTCTGACGTCACGAAATATATATAGGACATGCCAGGTCAGCGGCACCTTAAAAAACAAAATTGTTGAGCTATAATAGAAGATGGGCTTTTCAATAACTTCTAGAAAAAATAATTCGAAAACAAATTTTTTTACGGTAATATTGATTTATATAGAAGTTAGATTTTTGCCTAAAATTGACTATGAAGCGATGGAAAAAAAATTGTTGGATCGTTTTAGTAGTGCAAAACCAGTACCTAACACACAACAAATTCATTCTGCTGTACCAAATACCGATAACACAATTAGTTTCAAAAGATTTTCTTGATCATCAGAATCAACAACGCACAAAGTAATAAAATGATAGGAAATAAAATAACAAGACGGTCAATGTATTAAATTAAATAAAATGTAAGAATAATGTATCTTTAGACTATAAAAATAAGCTATGTGATTTGAGAAGGAAAATAAATCAAAATCACCGACAAAAAATTTGTTTTTAAATTATTTTCACCAGAAGTTATTGAAAGCCCATCTTTTATTATAGCTCAAAAATGTTGTTCTTTAACGATGAATTTGGTATATTTTTTTGGATAAAATTAAAAGTGACCCATTGAACGAAAATCCAATTTTTCTATCAAAAATGGCCAAAAAAGCGTCAATAATTTTTTTTTCAATTTTCGTATTTTCTTTCAGAACGAGCATCAGAAAATACTTCAAAATTTTTGTATTTAATGAGGTTATTTGAATTCATGTCAGAAACATGAATTTTCTTCGTTAATTACTTCAGAAGTTGACAACTCCGGAATGGGAAGAGATAAAGAGCTGAAAATTGCTGAGGACTTCTTTCTGTATGTATAAAAACATACTAAAAAATCACAACAATCTGAGAGGGTCACCGTCGCAAGGTCGTTGAATTGATATGGAATGACCCAAATACATCTAACCACGAATTAGACATGGCCGTGTGGTACGTTGCTTGCGACTCAACAACATGAAAAGCCGAAGAGAAAACCAAGTCGGTAAGGCACCGGTGCTTCGTAATTATTTGACAGTAAGATTCAATTCAGGTCCCCAGCAATAATGAGATTTTTATAAGCATACGCAAACTGATTAAATATAGTAGAAAATTCTTGTAAACGGAGGCCCTTAGGTCGTCTATACATAGAAGCGAATAAAAGCAAATCTGACCGGTCTTGATTAATATCGACGACTAAGAACTCAGGAAAGTTCGTGACCTCACTGGGTGACGAAGCGGGAATAGAAAGAGAGAAAGAAGGGGCATAACCCTTTTCATAACGTCAGGAAAATTGACAAATAGAAACGATGTAAATACGGGGGTTTCCGACCGCACACGTTTTTATGTGAATATATTATATGTAGGGCGTCCCATAGGTTTTGACGATTTTTTTCAAGCATCCCCACCAAATCAATTTCAAGTAATTAAAAAATAATTGCCTAATATTTTCGGATTTATATCTCAACTGCAACCCGTCCGGCGTGCCGAGAACAGCGTGGATTTCCACGTTCAAAATACACGTAATTTGGACACGCTAGCAATATATACGAGTATTATATTATAACAGTAATTGTGTTCAAAAAAAATTGTAACTGCGAGGTTTTAGTGGTTACTTCGAGGATTCCTGTTACTATCTGAGAAAAAATTCACATCATCGTACCATACAATATCGACGAATTTACAGTTCCTCTAAATGCAAAAACAGTCAGTTTCGAGGGTGCGCAAATCGTCGCGATTGCATCGTATGATGATATGAACTTTTTCTCAGATAGTTGCGCTAAAGACCACTATAACCTTACAGTTACAAAATTTTTTGTACAGCAGTACTTTTATAATAAGAAATATACTGAGAACAGGTTCGAAATATGTGTATTTTAGAGGGGAAATCCACCGTGTTGACAGCACGAGTTAGAGTTGAGACAAGAATCTGAAAAAATTAGGCAATTGTTTTTTAATGATTTGAAATTAATATAGGGGCGGGGGGGTACCTAAGAAAAGTCGTCCACACCTCAAATATAAACACAGTATAGCAAGAGACCGTTCCAGATAAACATCAGCCTCGAGCTGTAACCCAAGAAGAGAAAGAGAGACACAAAGCTATACATACTGACGTTTCCTGGCCGAGCTGTGTTTGATTGTACCGGAACTATTGAGAGAATGGTCGAAGCGACCCGGAACTTACTCCGAAACACCGCACGTCTTGGGGTCAGAAATCCGCTGCCGCCATCTTGTCGCCGCGCGCCGTACCCCTGGCACTGTCCAAGTACCGCACGCGCCCGCTACGGGCGCGCGTCTCTCGCAACTCCAGCGACGCCGGCCAGGTTTATATCGCACTGCACCGAACGGGAATTCGCCAGAATTGCGGAAGGTCATTCTTAAAATGGAACCGCGGATAATTTCGGAATTACGATTATCGTAGAGAAATTACTATCAACTCTGTGTGATACAACGTTCATCATATGCCGTCGAAGAGATTCTAACGTGTAATTAATGCAATATGTGAACACAAACATTCGGTCTGAATTATAGGTGCGTTCAGGTTGCCGCTATGTCGGAATGTTAAAACTCCATGAGCTCACGTGGGTTTTTCTTATTTCACGTACGGTAACTGTACAGAATTTGAAATAGTATCTCTTGGATAGTTTGCCGCTAACTAGCCGCTACTTACCCATGCAATTTTGAAATTTGTCGGAACCTGAATTTGAAAAATATCGATGGCAGTGCTGACTTCTCTCGATAACATCACAACTACGTGTGATTGTACTTTGAAGGATTTCAGTCTTGAGTACCCTTGAAACAGAACAGATTTCCTCTACTAGTGTAACGCCTTGTAGAATAGAGCGTACTTTGATTGTAGAGAAAGGAGAATCCGACAAGTTGATTCTGAGATGAAATATTAAAATGTCGGTGACTCGAATGTACCTGTTCATACGATTTGCATGATGTGTGAAATTACTCTCCGACACTTGTTTGTTTTCGCTGCTCTTGGAGGGTTCTCCGTTTAATGTAATCCATAATTGGATGCCATAATATATATATATATATAGTTGGTACATGTTTACTTACTCTGACTACAGTCGAAGCTTACCTTTTACTGCATAACTCAAGCCGCGAACAACGCAATTCTACATACAATACTGACCACGAGTATATGAAAAAAATAAAAATTAGTAGCTCGTCACGCAAGTTTCACATAATCAATCCACTACAATATTGAAGAAAACACGAAACTTTTTAACAAGCTTTGTTGAAAATTGAACACCGCGTGGGGATGGAAGTGGTTTTCAGAAATGATTTTTAAAGATATCGTTAGACAATTTGGATCATTTCTTCTCTTCAACGTCAAATGGGATGCAAACTTGAGAATTTGTGAACGCTGAATGACATATGTATTTATTTCATATTTTTTCATCAAAACACTTACTCTAATTCGTACAAACATGAAATAATACAACAAACAACGAAAATAGAACAAATACAGAAAACGTATGATTTCAGAAAAAAGAACAAGTCGTCGGCTGGAAGAAGGAAGGTGTTGTTTTGGCTTCGCCGAGAAAAAGGTGTTTTGGTTTCGATTTGAACAAATTGCAATGATGTTTCATTAGCGATTTTTTTCATAATTTTCAGTTGGTTACCCGCGCGGAAAATAAGAATTATTACTCTAATTACATGAAAAACACTTCGGCTCGAAGTATTTGTCCCTTGTGGCGTAAAACTGTTTCGGTAAGAACATTTTTAATAACAATAGACGGTTTTCCGCGTCTTTTCACTGGATTCATCTTCAAAAAAAGTATCGGACACTAGTAAGAATAGAAATTTTAAATGATTTTTCAAATGGTTCCTAACTAAGCGGCGTAGATCAAGGTTAGGTGGAAAGAGAATTCGGGTGGCGGTACTTTTTACTTTTATGCGACCGGTAAAACAGCGCGGTTCTTTATTAACACCATGCTTTTTAGAGACGTATACGTAAATACATATCGATACTGCAGACTATAGAAACTCTAAAGGGACGTACAATACAGTTAACGAGATGCACACATTCACGGCGGTGCGCTCGGGGCAGAGACTAACCCGGCCCAAACCCCAGTCGTGCGGCTAGGCCGCGCTTTTCGCGTCTCATTAGTGAGTGGGGGTTGCGCGGTCCGGTAATCACGCCGTATTTCTCAGATTCTTGACACTCGGCCACGCTATTTATGTGTTGGTCCTCGAACGCGCGGTTTGACTATTTGTGCTCATAATACTACTCGTAAAAAACCGTTACACAAACTACTAAGAAACTCCTATTTTTTTTTTGCAAGGGAAAACTACGTTTCATCGTTCGTTTCTTCCTTTCTACATTTTCACACAACCACACGCACATTCTACACTTATAAAAGCTTATATTGTCCTCTACTCGATGACGTAATCACTTGAGTACATCGGCTTACGTCTGGTGCGTTTCGGCGAGGGCAAACTTTCATTACCTTGATCACTGACTTCCCTTTCGCGAAGCACTTTATTCGTTCTCGGTTTACACACTTGCTCGTTGCGTGTCTCCTCATCACTCTCGTTACTCGACACATCTTCCGATTCGCTGACATCATCGACGTGTGGTTCCCACACTCGGAGTTGACTCGCGTGAGCTGTTGTTACGTACCGTTTTCCTGCTGCATCCGGATTTACGTCGGCGACGCGCAAGGTGTCCCCTGGGAGTTTTTCCGTGACTAGTAAGGGGCCGCGGTATTTTGAATGTAATTTCGTCGATTCTCCCGTGGAAGGGGGTACGGTTTTCATGAACACAACGCTTCCCTTGTCTATATATATATTCCGTGTTCTGCCGGCGTCATATCGCTCCTTCATTCGCTGTTGTGCGATCTCGATGTTGCCACGCGCGTACTCATGTCGTTGCTCCGTTGATTCATATTGCTCCGTTATTGCGGCTGTGATTCTGCGAAGCGTGCCCTCGTTCCGCCTAGGAGCGTACCCGTAGACTATTTCAAATGGACTCTTACCAGTACTTGCATTCCGCATTTCGTTCAGATCCAATTGAATCGAACGTATCCCGCGATCCCATGTTCGCCCGTCGTCTTCAGCGAGATTGCTCCGGATTGCTGCAACCAAGGTGGCATTGACTCGTTCCACCTGGCCGTTTGCCTGTGAGTGCCGTGGGGAGTTGAGCGTATGTTTTATACCATGGTCGTTACAGAAGCGGCTGAATTGTGTTGACGTGAAACACGTCCCTCGGTCTGACACCACGCGCTCGGGCGCTCCGTAATTCTCGACAAATTCGTTCAACACGCGGACTGTACTCGCCGCTCGCGTGTCGCGCACCGCTCGAATGACGACAAATTTCGACAGGTTATCCACAATCACTAGAATATATGTGTTGCCCTTATTACTTGCGACGAAGGGACCCAAGTGGTCCAAGTGAACGACGGCGAAAGGGCGCCCGGGTGACTCTTTAAGTCGTGGAATTGTGTCACTATACTTTTTCGCATTTTTGTCGGCACTACGAATAGTTGTCTTCCGTCCCGATCTTTGTACAAAATGCCTCCGCGCAATTCGTAGTCCTTCACGCAACTCTGTTCATATTTTGTCCGCGCACTCACAGGTTTGCTCAAAATATCCCGTTTAATTTGCAGTTGTTCGTCTCCGTGCTGATACACCGCCACTATTTCCTCGTCCGTGTTAACAGCGAGCACTCCTAGTGCCTCGGTTTCTTCCGGTTCACCAGCTGGCGCCCTACTGAGCGCGTCCACGTGCGCCAATTTTACCCCCGGCCGATGCACAATTTTATAGTTATATTCGCTGAGTAAGTCGTGCCACCGTATTACCTGTGGATTTAAAGTTTTCTGTGAGTCCAAGAAACATAATGCCTGGCAATCCCTAACGATAGTACACTCCACGTTAGCTAGCATTGCTCGCAATCGTGATACCGCCCAAACAATTGCCAGTAATACCAGTTTTCCGCTGTCATAGCGGCTCTCGAGCTCGCTCGTACGTCGGCTAATCGCGTAAACCATCCGCATCAGCGCATCCCCATCGCGCTGGAATAGCATACCGGCTAGACCCGCTGCGCTCGCATCCGTGTGTAGTTCCGTCTCCGCCGATGGATTGAATGTCTGTAACACCGGAGCGACGGTTAGTTTTTCTTTCAGAGTGGCAAACGCGTTGATCTGCTCCGGTCCCCATACGAATATCTCGTTCGTCTTCAGTAGCGCTGACAATGGGCTCGCGATACTCGCAAAATGTGGCACGGATTTCCGGACAGTAGCTCGTAAGTCCTAAGGAACGTCGTATCTCGTGAACGTTTCTCGGCGGTGGGAACTCTTTTATCGCTTTCGTTTTCTCCGTGCCCGGCTCAATCCCGTTGGCCGAGATCTCGTGTCCTAAATAAGCGACCTTGGAGAAGAGGAAGCGGCACTTCGCTAGTTTCATTGTGAGTCCGGCCATTCGCAGTCTTTCCAGTACTGCCCGTAGTTTCGGTTTTAGGTCGCTCCAGTCACGTCCGGGAATGAGAATATCATCCAAATAGAACAGCGCCACGCGATCGCGTAACGGTCCCAACGCTCGCTGCATCGCCTTGGAGAAATAGGCGGGGCCATTCATCAAACCGAACACCATGCGTGTAAATTCGACGGTCTCCTCCGTTGTGATGATCGCGGTTTTTGCAAGTGCGTCCGGTGATGGTGGAATCTGCAAATAGCCATGCGCCAAGTCCAGTACAATGAACAACGCACTGTCTCGTATTTGCGCTAAGTGATCGTCGATATTGGGCAGCGGGAAATGTACCCGCTCCGTGACGGCATTCAACTTCCGGAAGTCAACGCATAATCGTGATTCGCCCGTTTTCTTCTTGACTAGCAACACCGGACTCGCGTATGGTGACTCCGTATCGGTGACGATGCCCGCCTCTCGCCACTCGCTCACGATTTCGCGCATCGTCTCACGTTCGGGGGGTGTCACGCGATGATAGGGTTTGCAACACACAGGGCCGGCCCCCTCCTTTAATTTGATATCAATGACGATATCCTTCGCGCATCCTAAATCGTGTAGGCTCACCGAAATACAATCTGGGAACTCGTTTAATAACGCCAGGACTTCCGCTCGCACTGTCGCTGGTTGTTCGCCCCCGATAATCACGTCTCCGGGATTTATCGTCGCGTTTCGTGGCTCGCTACGCGTAATCGTCGCGATTGTTGATAACTCGCCGCGTATGGTCAATGCTCCTTTCGGCGTGACTTGCTCCATTTCTGTCCAATTCACGAACGGAAACTCGCGGGGTCCGTCGTGCGTATTCACCGTAACAAACGCGATCGAATTCGGAGGAATCGCCGCCCGTTCGTTCGTGCGCATTTCTCCAACCGGTTCGACGCAATCTGTCGGCAATAACCGGGGTCGATGAAATGAAAACTTCGCGCCGGTTTTTTCGTAATCCACACTGTCGTGATCCGTGAACGTTCTGCCGATTAAAACGTCCGTGCCCTGGTAATCGTCCGGCACTACTTGAAACTCGACATCTTTCACGCACACGTCGTTGATACTCACTTCCGCAAGTATCTTACCCAGACTGTGTACGACGATTTCGGACGGCCCCCACGGCTTAAGGGGTGTCGTTTCCGCGTTCATGTGCAAACCTAACGTTAACACAGTCGAAGCACAGATGGTGCACTCCGCACTGCCCATATCCACGTGCGCCGTCACTGATTTTCCGTCCAGTGTCGCACTTTTTATATATTTGAGCACGGTCGGATCCCGCGCGCTACCGACCAGTTGCACCGCCCGTGGCTCCTTCGACGCGCCCGCAGTACAATTTTTACTCACATGACCTGGCTGATTGCATTTGAAGCACGTCTGCTCGCGCCGTAGTTCAGTGCAATTTCGCGACAAATGCCCCGTCTTGTTGCAGTTGCTACAAGTGCGATGCTCGACCCACCTCCGCCCGTGTGGTGGCGTACGCTCACGGTTGGGATCGCCTCGCGTGGCCTCGTTCCCACGCGTTGTCTCGTTCGCGCCCGATTGCGTACGTTGTTGCTGATGTCGTGGATTGTCGCGTCCTCTTTTCTGCGATGAGGAAGCCGAGGTTTGTTCTTTCACACACCTGTCAAAATAAATCAAGGCGTGTAACAAGCTATCGTGGTCATAATGTGTCCCCGACATGACCAAATTGAATAATTCACGAGAGTTCAGTCCCGAGACTATCTGTGATTTTTCTTCCCAAAAGTTTAGATTTAGTCCCTTGAGTAACCGTGTCTTGGCATGGAAATAAGCCGATACTGACTCGTCCCGACCTTGCCGTCGGGCCAACATTTGGGCCCACCGCGTCGGCTTGTCGTGCGGAATCATAAACGTGTCCGCGAATCGTGCGCGAAAAATCTCCACGTCGTCAAATTTCGCCCATGCATCCTGGCCCAGTCACGTGCCCCGCCTCGCAAATGAATGCGCGCAGCCGCGAAAGCACGTACTCGTCCGTCCAATTATGCAGTTCTTGTAGCGAGTCGAGATTTTCAATCCATTCGCACGCATGTACTCCGTCATCCTCGCCTGTAAAATTTTCGATCGCGCTAGATAAATCTGGAACAATTTGATATGAAGGTGTCTCGGTCGATATGGTAGGGACCGCCGCTGGTTGAGAGTTGGTCAGTAGTAGAGATGTGCAATTACCGGTATTTTCAATTTATGTGACGTGACCGTCACAAATACCGTTTTGTGACGGTTAGTGACGTCACAAATTTTTTTTCAGTAGGTCTGTTGTGTAAATGACGGTCACAAGGTCGGTCACAATTGTTACCGTCAAATACAACTAGATAGACGTTCCGTGACGGTTTTTTTTTTTTTTAAATTAATTACTTACCTAATTGACAACAATTTCATTGTCGATGCTGTGTAGAGTTCAGAAATAGGAATGTTTGCTGATTTAATTAGAAAAAACAAATTAGTGTACAAATTAAATGAAATGTTTCATTAAAAAATATAATTTTTTGCATAAATAAATAGAATTTCAAGACTGGAATTAGCTCAATTTACTTACGATCGCATAAAAAAATTTAAATTATGTCAACTATTATTTTATTATTTAAAGATTCATTTTACATTACGACTTACATCTCATTAAAACATATAATTATTTTTTTTTTATTTGGATATTTCTAATATCATTTGAATATTTTGATAATCTGTTTTCAATAAAAAAATAATTTTTATTATATTATTTACTTATAATATATCAATCTTTTTTTTTAAATATATCAATTTTTACCATAAAATACTTAAATCCTGTGAGATCAGTAATATTAGTGACTAATTCATGACTAGTCAAGTTTTTTTATTATTAAATATTATTTAAGACACTTCTACCTCATTAATTGTTTCTATCTTGTCTCATTATCATCTGACGTTTCATCATAAGATTCATCATCATCATCATCTGCATCGCCTTGAATTTTTTTTGTTTTTTTATTATCCAAAAGTCTGACATTGTGTGCAATGTAAGTGACTTTGCCAGCTCGTTCAACTGTCAAGCGATTCCTTTTTGAAGAATGTATCCACCCATGTGTACTAAAAGAACGTTCTGTAGCAGATGAAGTTGGTGGTAATCCTAGAATAGCAACACTTATCTTGCTGAGTTGAGTTTTACCACACCAAACGGCAAACTTGCCACCATTTTAAAGGAGAAATCACTGTAATGGCTTGTTTAATATGATCTTTACTCCAAATGCCATCATTGTGTACGTAGTCTGAATATTCAGCCATAACACGATTGTAATCGAGATCTAATTTTTTAGATACTTTTGAGATTAAATCATAACCTTCAGCTTCTTGGTCAATAGTTAAGTTAGCCCCTTTATAGTTGGGATCCAATAAGTTAGCTGCGTAATGAATCGGTTTTAAAGCCATTACTCGTCTATTACGAAAATTCGTAAGAAAATTATTAATATCAGTTGAATTGAAAACTCTGAGATTTGAATTTTCCAATTCGTTAATAAAGTGTTGACTTAGCTCACCAAACGCTTCAGTTACTTGACTTATTTTAGGATCATCTCCTTCTAAATAAAAAATGCATTGCCCGATAGGTTTAATTAACTCATTGATTTTTGTCACTCGAATCCAGTACTCATTATTAAGAATATTGTTCCTCGTCGCTATGCTCAAATATTTTTGAGCATCTGGCATAACAGCCAATAATTCTAAATTATTTTTATTTTTCAAAAGACGCTCCAAGCAGTGAAGCAAATAGCCGAACCTAGTTTTAATTGGTAGTTTTAAAGTACATTTCTCGTTGAGCGAGTTTTGATTTTGAGCTTGGACGAAGAGAGCGCTGAGAACATGACTTTTTTTAATTTCTGTAATAATAGAAGTTGAATTCTGCACGCATTCGCTGACCGAAGGTATATTAGCTATGTCTTTGACTAATAAGTTAAGAATGTGAGCAGTACAACCGTAAAATGAAATACTCTGTTCCTCATATTGCTCATCTAAAATTTCCCAAGTGCATCTCATGACTGGCTCATTGTCCGTGCAAATACCCATAATTTTTTGTGGACCAATTGCTTCAATTACTTCCATCATCTTCCTCGAACAATTAATTGCTGACTTAGATGCGCTGGATGTAGTCAAAGTTTTAAAGAATACGGGTGTTGGTGTTGTAACAATAAAATTCATAATGCACTCATTTCGTATGTTTGACCATGAATCACATTGCATACCGACAGTTCGAGCAGATATTATTTTTTCATCAACTTGACCTTTAACTTTTTCATAAGTAGAATCAAGTAAAATATTGGAAATTTTACGTCTTGGTGGCAATTTAAAAGATGGACGAATAGCATTAAAAAATTTTTGCCAATAAGTGTTTTCAGTTATACTGAATGGCGTACCTGATGAGTAAATAGCTAGTGCCAATAAATTATTGAGATTCTTTTCTTCTTTTTCAGTCATAGAATCATAAAATTCACTCATAGAATTGGACGAAAACTTGGGTGATTTAGGCGTACTTGAGATCTGATCAGAACGATTTGGATTCTCCGTCGAATCATCAGGAGTTGAAGGAATACTGCTACTATTCACATCAACTTCTTCGACCACGAAAGAGTTGTCTGTTGATCCATGGTCAGATGATTGATTTAGTTCCTCTCTTGTGTTAGTAGCATACATGGAGTTTAATTGGTCAATCACCTTTTTTGGACAGGTGCTACATTCTTTGCGTAGATGTTTAGCCATTCTTGTGACGTTGATTGCGTACTTTTTATTACAATGATTACACTTGTATTGTTTCATCTTTTGGTTTGGATGAAAATTAATTCCAGCAAAGTTTCCAATAATGATTTTTTTTAAATGAGCCCTCGTCATAATTCTGAAATTTTAAATAAATAAATTTATATTAATTATTTTAAGTAACCCAACTTTTAGGAAAAAAAAACGTCATCATTTGATTTATTGACAGAAACAGATTAGTAACTATGCTTGAAATTTAGAATAAATAGTATATTTTAAATCATAAACATACTTACACATTCAAGTGAATACAAAAAAAAATGATTAAATAATTAATAATCGAAACAGATTGACGATATGACCACGTGCATATTACTGAAATAGAAAAGGACAAATACACTCCAGGTCCGATGATTTCCCGCTAAAATACGTTATTGCTTGTAATTGAAATATATTCCGCTAGATGGCAGTCATTTTTGACTGTCTCGTCACAACTCTATCGGTCACAAAACCGTTTTGTGACGGTCGAAAGTGCGTAAAATTACTCGTCACGTGACCGGTGTACATCTCTAGTCAGTAGTCCGACGAGAAGTTGTATGAGAGAATCCGTATTACCTTGTGATGATATAGCCCGTAACGCATTTACCAGTGGAGGGGCGGCTGCCTCGGTTACCGACGACTGACCGTTCGGTACCGCTGCTGTTGGTAAGCCATCCGTGATACCGCTAAGCTCCGGTGGTAACTGACCGCCATTCGTCGCCTCCCCTCGTGTGTACTCGCCTGGGGTTTCCGCTCTCGCTCCCTCGACGCGCGTCTCCGATTGAAGTCCATTCACGGGAGGTCCGTCTCCGCTCCTCGGCCCAATCTGACGGTCGCCATTTTGGCCGTTGTTCCACTGCCCGGGTCCAAGGGCTCCGACGCTACGTGAAGCGTTGAACGACGACATGTCTCCACCACGCCCGCGTACAAACGACCGTTGTACCGCCATTGGATTCAAAAGGTACTCCGCGAATTTCTCGAATTCACTTTCGTCCACCATTCACTTCTTATTTCCCGATATTCGCGTTCGTTACCCGGCACGTGGTTTATGTATACCACTTCTGAAGTATTAAATGATTTTTCAAATGGTTCCTAACTAAGCGGCGTAGATCAAGGTTAGGTGGTAAAGAGAATTCGGGTGGCGGTACTTTTTACTTTTATGCGACCGGTAAAACAGCGCGGTTCTTTATTAACACCATGCTTTTTAGAGACGTATACATAAATACATATCGATACTGCAGACTATAGAAACTCTAAAGGGACGTACAATACAGTTAACGAGATGCACACATTCACGGCGGTGCGCTCGGGGCAGACTAACCCGGCCGCAACCCCAGTCGTGCGGCTAGGCCGCGCTTTTCGCGTCTCATTAGTGGGTGGGGGTTGTGCGGTCCGGTAATCACGCCGTATTTCTCAGATTCTTAACAGAAATATTGACTGTTTTCGGAAAGACTAACAGGCGACTGAATGAAATAGCGTGTAGAATTAACAAATGCAAAGCGTACAAACCGACCGTGCGACGTGGGTGGCGCATTTATGTAATAACCAAAGTGCGCGCGAATTTTGAAGGAAGATGTTTAAACCGGAGTTGAATGCAATAAGTATATTGGCAATGGCATAGATTAAAGGCTATTGCCGGATAAGAATAGTAATTTGGCACACGAAATCTTTTGGGCTAATTATGGTTTTATTACGTTGGTACAGTCAAAAAAAAGTGCTCGACACGAATGTTGTCCCCAAACCCCCCACTCCCCCCTTCTGTTGGCCTTACCACCTCAGAAAACCCAGTTTTTCGGCTGTTTCTTAACTTACCGCTAAGTCAACGAATCCTTATGAAAAAATACGGTGCACACAGAGAGTAAAATTCTTTCAACTTGATTTTTACAGATTTTTTTTCACTCCCTTCCCCTCAAAAAAAATTCCTAAATTGTTTAAACATTTTTTTCTCGACAACTAAGGTAGAAGCAGATTTTGAATTTCTACTCCGAGTGTATTTTGACTCGAAAAACACTCATGTTTTCGAAATTTCACAAAGTGGTGGAACACACTGAAAATTACGAAATACTGTTATTTTCGTCAGTTTTGGCCGTTTCTATACTTTGTTTTGCTTTGAATGAGGAAAAACAAGTTTTTCAACAAGAAAATACATGGAACCAAATATTTTCTACCCAATATAATACTCATACGATTGATCGCTCATATATGTATGTTTTGAAATACATGACAAGAAATTATTGCATACTGACTTTTTCATGTCAATTGACCATGTTTTTCCCGATTTGACACACGCACACACACACACACGCCAAATTACTATTCTTATCCGGCAATAACCTTTAATTTGCAAAGATAATGTCAATTTCTTCTCCCTTACTTAAGTGACGTAGTCAGGGCTGCACATCATAGGGATAACTGATGCGACACATGATATACGCGTGCGGAAACCAGCCTCCATGACCTATGTGAAGTTGACCCTACCACTGCGAATTTTCCAACTTGTCCTTTTTTGGAATCATTGAGTGATCGTTTGGTGCTGTTTGGTAGTCAAATATTGAGATTTGGTGATGGGTAGCTGTTTCCAAATTCGAGAAACATGATCTTCAGCGTAAAGTTAGCCCCTGCACTTTGACTTTTTACATCTTTTTTCAGACGAAAGAACATCATTGTTGATAAAAAAAACCTTCTGTGAAGTATCACCAAAAACTGCACTGTTGAGAAGTTGTGAATTTAAAAGAAAAAAAAAAAAATTGAATTCAAAAAATTTGTAACTCCCTAACAGTGCACTTTTGGGGGCTGCTTCACTGACGTTTTTTTATTGGCAATAATACCCTCTCTGCGAAAAAAATTTGTAAAGACTTGAAGTGGGGCGGCTAACTTTACGCTGAAAATTGAGTTTCTCGAATTTAGAAGAACTATTCGCCACCAAACTTGAAAAACATACTATCAAACACCACAAAACTTGAAAAATATACTACCAAACACCACCAAAGGCCCACGAACGACCACGAACGATTTTTAATAAATAACCGTTTCGGGGGACACAGGACAGAATAATGAAACCTAATTTTTTTCGCCCAAACTGAATTTCACAATTTTATATCATTTATATTACATTTCTCTTTCTCTTTCCAATTGATATCTTTTGTGGTCATATACTATGACCTATAATTTTTAAAAGAAATTCATTGTTTATTGAGAATAAAGAAGTTGCGAGTGAGTTGAGACGTGTGAAATTGGAATTTTGGTTTTGTTATACTGGTTGATTAATACATACGATGGCAAAAAATATGGACGTGGAAGTAGAATTTTTTCGAGATATAATGAGACCGCGATGTTCATATTATTTCACCTATTAGTCCTTTTACAGGGCGTGGTCTTTTGGTGTAGGGCACAAATGTACAGTATTATTTTTCACACGGAAAAACTCACAGCTGACAGTTTGGTGGCTGAAACAGCGGCGAGAGGCGAGGGGTCGGTTCGACAGAGTTTCAGTCGTCTCCTACAGATGGCAGGTGAATCGCGCCACGCAAGGAAGGTCGAGAGAAGTCAACACTGTCATGGATATTTTAAAAAAATTCAGGTCCCGACAAATTTAAAAATTCCATGGGTCGGTAGCGGCTAATTAGCGGCAAATTTCGGTGCCTTGGAAACTTTTTTACGATCAACCCTCCATGCAGAATTAGCACACGGTTGTGCTGTTTCCGAGAGAAGTCAGCACTGCCATCGATTTTTTAAAAAAATCCAGGTCCCGACAAATTTCAAAATTCCATGGGTCAGTAGCGGCTAATTATCGCCAAATTTCTGTGATTTTCACAATACCCTACAATCAACCCTGAGTAGTTATTCTTCGTGTGGTTATGCTATCTTAGTGTGAAGTTGGCATAACCCTTAAGTTTTTTCGAAAATTTGGGCTCCAACTGAATTATGACTACCACTGATAATCAGCGGCTAATTAGCCGCGAATTACAGTTCCATTCAAAATCACCAATCATTAACCCGTCGTAGTTTTTTTACTCGTGGTTGTGCTATTTTTTTGTAAAGTTTGCAGGGCCATCGATTTATTCGAAAATTTGACACGCGGCAAAATAAATTTTTTCACGGCTAATTATTAGCGGCTAATTAACGGCAAATTATCCAAGAGATACTATTTCGATTTTTGTCGGTTGTTTTGTTAATTTAACGTTCGTTCTTATTTCATGACATTACACACTAGTACAAGTGACTAAATGGGAAAGATAATTGGATCCCGTGTAGATCCCCCTCGGCACGTAAGATGGACACCCGTTGTCCAATTAAATTATAACCGCAATGGATGTTTAAAACTACTCTGATCGAAAATCCGTACACACCGCACAAAAACGCAGCACTTCAACTCAGCTTATAAGCTAGTAGATGTATAATACACATGCTGTTCAAATTTGAAGACGATTTACCTCATCATATATGAGATATTCGCAATTAAAAATAACATTAATTGTACATGCAGCATGGGGGAAGCGTGGGAAACTGATCAATTTATTTAAATTTACCAATGAATGACTTTCACCATCTCGATGAAAAACTATTATTTGTTAGAATACTATATTTAGATGATATAAAAAAAAACTAAGAATTATTTACCTCCTAGTTTCAATAAAAAATTAAAATAAACAACTCGTTTCAGCGATAATTTTCTATGGAGGGGATATAGAGACTAATGGCATGGAAACGATGTGGCAACGTTGTCACAAATAAAATGTCGGAGCAGATAGAAATAGCGCAAAATTTAAATCAATTTAATATTATTAAGGGGAGATATACACCTAGAAGCCGTAAAAAAAGGTTCTATTTTAAAAATGTTTCAAAGAAAAGTAATCATTTATTTTAGATCAGAGTTTTCATTATCTAAAAGTACATACATTCAAATATATGTCAAATTTTTTTTATGTACAAATATCAAAAAGATACAAGGATATCGTAGGATTCTTGGAGGTCCTTGAAAAAATCGGCGCACACGGTACCCACTGGCGTATCTTCAAAAATCATCTGAAAAAAAAAAAAAGATTATTAAATAAGATACTATAATCTAGTACTTGTCATAGCCGATTTCAAAATTATTGGTTTTTAACAAAATGGCGGCCATTTGAATATAGGTAACGATTTTCGGGCCTTAAACGTGTAATTACTTTGGCTATAAAATGAAGAGTAAGTAACGAAGAAAAAAAATCCTATGACAAATACTAGGTAATATTATATAGAATGACCACAAAAAATTTCAAAGCAATCGGTACATTGGTTTTTGAGAAATTTTGGGTACCGCTTTGAAAAACGTAGTTTTGAGAAAAACACGTTTGAAATTTTAGGAATTAAAAAATCATGAAATTTTAAACTTACATGGAATCATCAATACCAGGCCCATAGTGTAGGTCTTCTACAGTCGACGGAATTCCCATTGCATCTAAAGCTTGTTGCCGACGACGAATTCGACCTTCTTAGGGGGGGAGCACTGTACAATTCTATCACAAAAGAAATCTAACGTTTCCAGTTCTCGGTTATAACTGCCTTATTTTTCGAAGAATTAATTTGCGATTTTCACCAAATATTCTAAGGACCTTAAACTTTCAGAAAATGTAAAAAAAAAAATCGATTTTTTCAATTTTCTAGGTGTATATCTCCCCTTAAGGATAACACTTCTCAGCTTTTATTTAATAAATCATAACAATTATTGATAGTTATTAAAATGAGAGAATAAATCTTATAGAGCAATCTTGTGATTTATTATTAATTATAACAATAAATACAAAATATATTGAACAATATGATATATAATCAACATTTAAAAACGAAACTTTTATGACAATAAATTTTTATTTATTGCAATATTCTATGATAAAAACTTTTTCTTATTATTTCTTATGAATATATATATTTTTCTTATGATTATATATATATTTTCCTTATTAATGTATTATTTTTCTTATTATTATATATATTTATCAGAATATATATCACACTTTTTCCGTAAAAAAATTACAGAGCTTATCTATAACTCGTTTATCTTTAGTAATTTTTGGTTTATTATCACTTCCTGGTTCTTTACAAAATTTAATTAACTCTTCAATTCCACCATTTTTATATTGATTAATTAAATCTTGGTATTTAATGGCTTGAGACGCCATTTTTCTGATTATATGTCCAGATAATACTCCTTTTAATGGAGATAAACAGTCCATTCCAGATGCAGTTTTCTTGAGCTTATTTATATGAATGAAACACTCTCTATAAGATTTAGAGCTTTCAAATAAATACTTGTTATCCGTCAACGAAACCAGTTCTTCTAAAATTTCGACATCGTATAAGGCTTCATGAAATTTCTCGTCCGAGTTAACATTCAAATGCTTTTTAGCTAATTCTGACAGTTTAAATTCACCGGGAGTTTTATTAGATGTAAAATTTTTCTTAAATAAAGGCAAGCTATCAGAGAATCCTGCGATTTGACTGAAATCTGATACCAAAGAACATTTTAAAATTGAACGTAGTAAATGTGACTTGTCGAAAGTTACATTATGTGCAACAAGTAGACATGGCTTGGGTGACATTTTTAAAAATAATAAAAAACTCCGGAGAGCCTTTTTTAGAGGCAACGATTCAACTTTTTTACCGTGAAAGTATAAATGGCCGTTAATATTCTTCAGTCCTGTATGAGCAGAAGCTTTATCATCAATGATATTAGTAGGATTAATGTAGACACTAAATTTACGTCCTTCACAAGATGCAGCAATTTGAAGAATTTCGTCACTCTTACGGAAGCCTGACGTTTCTAAATCAAAGAAAACTAAGTTACATGTCTCTGCCGATATTTGAATATTTGGACCGTTAATCAGTGATTCATCAAATGCTTCTAAATCTTCACAGTCTTGTGACAAGCCGCAGTTAGATTTATATTGAACACCTTCTGAATTTTCATTATTCTTTCTCAATTCCTCACGCTCTTGAGTTTTAATTATTCGACGTTTCTTCGCAGCCGGTAGTTTAGCATCTAATGCACGTTTCTGTCGCTTAGCATCCAATTGCTTTGTATAAAACAAAGTGTGTCGCCCTGGTGACAACTGCAGTTTTTGCCTAATTTCTACGATACAGGAGTCGCCATCATTTTTTGTGCACACAGAACTTGCAAGACGATAGCTAGATGATTCACTTCTACTGTAGCAAATATTTTTTGGCGACTTATGAGCCATTATATTATTAAATGATTCATTAGCTTGGCTGGAAGCAAGAATTGAAAATTTATTTGCATTAGCGGCGTATTTCTCACATAACGCTGATAGTTTATCAAATAATGAGAGATTTGTGAGCAAAATAGTTTGTTCCTTCGATCCACTTCTGCGGCTACACCACGATCCACAGTTTTCAAGGTTATCGTACAAGTGATCGGGTATATTACGTATTGTTTTAGCTAAATTTTGAGCATCACCCATATTTTGAGCCAATGCATAACCAAAACATTTTTTTATGTGGTCAATACTTCTTTTTTTAATTTCCTTAAAACTCGTCAGCTTCCACAAATCTCGGCTGAAATTTTTTTTTAAATGATTTTGACCTGCAAGTTTGAAGATAGTTTTTGGGTTTCCTCGACGAACGGCCGCGATTGTGCAACTGTCTTCATCGCCAATTAATACTCGTGCTTCAAGGTTTGCTTCTTTAAGAATACTGCTGTTGTTAATCAACTCTGCTCCTGCAGATGCTTCCATTGCCTTGGCACTACCTTGGAAGTTTTTTCGGCAATCATGGTCATCTTTCTTCCTACCCGAGTCACAAAATTTGCATTTCCTTATCCGTTCTGCGTAGTCGAGAATTTTTCCACTCAAAAATCCTATTATAGTTCCATAACCATTGAGACTGTCGTAGCTCTTTCCATTACCTCTTTTACTCCATCCCATGTCATAGGAGACAATTATATTAACAACCTCTCCTATAGCTGTATCATACGTAGTGTTGTTGTTTTCATCAGGATCATCAGTTGCAGAGATTAATTTTCTACGATGAGGATAAATTCTTGAACAATCTCTGGTAGCCTAATAAAAGAAAAAGGAGATAAGAATAGGATGGTAAAAAATCAATATAGTAAATTATAATTTTTAAATTTCATCAGCATTTGTTTATTCAAACATAAAATAAAAATTAGAATAAACAATGCTAGTATGTATTAGCAATAAAACAATAAGTCATGTGAAGTTTGACGGAGTATTTAAAATCAATCAATCTTATTTAGAATGTATAAGAACAAAAATTATTTTTTAAAATATGTACAATTAGCATTTTCCATCTACTCAAGACTGAATATAGATCATTATGCAAGTGTAGACAATATTGACGTCCAAAAAACTATATACAATTGAAAAAAGTTATAGACTACGAAAATTTTAGTTTCGTTAATTACAATAAATCTAAGGATATATATAAATCAATCGAAAAAATCTTCATATGAGCAATAAAAAATTATTAAAAAAAAAGCTAGTTACTCCGTAGCTTTGTAGATTACAATCAAACTTACAATAATTCACACAGCTTATCAATATTTTCATTAACAAGCAGTCGCTCTTCCTTAGCAGCTCGTTTACAACTCTCCTTAGCAGCTTCTTCGATTGCAGGACCAACTTTCCTTTCATATCGTTTAAATAATTGTGGCGATATTGTCGGAATATTGGCACATGCCAATATTTTGTTCAATCCAGAGCAGCCATAGCCAGCATGTACAGCACCTGTAATAAATATATTTTTACTAGGGTTGGAACTTCTGCATATATACATTTGATTATTTTTGTTTTTAAGTGAATTCAAGTGATCTATTTTTTTTTTTATCAAATATTTATGTAGATTGAATAATTATTGAACTTACCAAGAATTACGCCTGTATTGACGTCAGAATGTTTGGATTGACTACCAGCCACACTATGACTTTTACTCGTTGGAACTACTGATATTGTCTCACATTTTGTGCACTTAACTTTTATGATTGATTTCAACCCTAAATGCTGTTCATGTACAATATTTTCCAGGCAAAGTACTTCATAACATTGTACACATTTTAATTTTTTGCCTAAAAATTTTAAATCCACGAAACGAATGCCTTCGCATAGGTTAGATTCACTGGTATCATCGTTGCCTTTTCTTTTTTCTTGTAGAGCATTTTTAATTTTTAATTTTTTATCGCGAACTTTTTTTTTAATAAATCTTCCTTTATGACGAATACGATCACCCATAATTATTTATTTATTCGAATAAAAATAGCGAGTTGTTTACGTTTGACTGTGCGTATAAACTATAAGTAAGCTCAGTGGTTAAGAGAAATAACAATAACAATAACGCGACGTTGCGACATTTCCATACAGAATTAAATTTTATAGTATGTGTGTATACGTATAGGGGATATAGTAGTGGAAGAAGTACAGTCACGTTAAAAAACATATCCTACAGTCATAGTACTGCTAATATGCTGAACGTTAGTACTAAGTCAAAAACTTTTCGACTGGACTGTCGCGGAGGAACTACCTTGGTCGCATACGTTTACTGCAAATTTGAAGAGGGTTTGACGGATGCGTAGTAACAGATGTGGAATTTGTCAACATACCTTATTGCCTGTGTATGTACTTATTTGAGAACAATCTGGTGATTCCAATTGCCGCTTACAGCACAGTAGTATGCGACATTTACTGACAGCTGCGTGGAATGCTAGGTGATCAAATTCGGTCGCAGTCGAGCGGAGCGAACGATCCGTAATTTTCAGGGAAAAAATCACGCATATCCTTTCGTTTTAAAATCAACGTTCAAGTTTCCGTTTTCCCGCGTTTGTAGGTCAAATTCCACTCCACCCCCGCGTTTAGGACTCATAATTACCACGAGAATGGCCAGATTTTCAAGCTCATCTCGATTGGAAACTCTTTCTTTATTTTTAACGTATATAAATTCCGAAACAATCCCACGATTCTCATTGGGCTCTTGCGGTCAAAAAACTTCACTCGAGCCACCCACACGTAACGTACATTTCCGACGTAATAAATCTATGTCGAAATTCGTGCCGGTTCGCGGGCACCCACCGTCCCATCAGGGGTTTGGCATCAGCAACCCCCGACGGGGGTGGAAAAGGGGGAGGCCCAGAGCGAATTCCATTGGCGGGGTAGTGGAGAGCCCGACCCCTCCCCGACCGAAGCGCAACTGGCGCTACAATTGCTTGGAATACGGAAAAAAAGAATAACCGAATACACTGTAACCGAGGTTTTCTTTTTATTTAATTTATATTTTGTATATATTTTATTTGTATTTAATTTTTATTTTATTCATTTGAATAATTATGAGGGCTGAAGTCCGGTAACTCCACGGCGCAGGTGTACTGATCTGAATAAGGGGTCGTTCATAAATTATGTAAGAGGTTTTGAGGGCTAATTTGGCCCCCTCTCCCCCTACTGTAAGATATCATGAGATTACGACTAGTCCCCCCTCTGCCCCTTGATAAGAAATTTTCGCAAGAAAAGGATATATTGATAAAACATAACTCCATATTATTCTGAAAATATACTTTATTGCAATCTTACTACTATTGAAGTTTGACTCTTGTTGACCAACTTTTGGTGTTTTATCTGGGAAAGCTCCTACCCATGCATCTAAATAACAGTAGATGTAAATATCCAGACATTTTAGATGAAACAATCATTATGCTATTAAATAACTTATATCATCATGATTTCAAGTGACAGGGAAATCCCCACTCAACGAGACCAACAATCGAATAATAGTAAGTCTAGAAGTACTGAGAACATATGATTTTTGTAAGATTCAATATCGAGTTGAGGAGATGAAGTACAGATGGCGCTATTCAATAATGCCATTTTTTAGCGCAAAAGTGGTAGAATTTTTAATTTCAAATACTAGGGGCTTCGCGCCTCACTATTTCCTTACGCATTGTCTAGTAGACAGGCGAATTCCTTCATGTTGATTTAATGACAGGTCCTGCACTTGCTGTCCACTTCAATTCCTTCTGTGCTTACTTTTCTTTTTTTCATCAATCTAAGCTTCCATTCGTTGGTTGAAAATTGGTGTTCCTTCTCTATTGATATCTATCTATCTCCTTGACTTGCTGAATTATTTTTGCTACCGCTCTGCCCGTTATTCTCCAAAATCACCTTCTTTATATTATTTTTTTCTCTATATTTATGTTGCTGTTCACTCCGTAAAACACCTCTTTCTCTTGTGGTCAACATCGATCATGGTCGTCCTCTTGCCTGGTTATAGGAATATTTGTTTATTATTATTCTCTGGCTTATTTGGTTCTTTGCACTTGAAATTTTATTTTCCTTTTTCCTTTGTGATACTTCCGACCATCCACCATCTTCATCGCCTTGTCTGCTGGTTGAAACTCCTCCTTTCTGTTCGTTGGTTGAAAAGCCAGTATGATATTTTTTGTTCGCTTCCCTATATTTTCGCTGCTGTTCCCGTCGTCTAATTTTTCGCTCTTCTATGTACATCACATTGGTTGGTCGTCCTCTCGATTTATTTTCCGAATCAATCATCGCAATCGATTCTTCTAATTGAGAAAATGTAAATTTGAACAACTGGTGAATTTGAAAAATTAACGACGGAGCCAGGAATCGAACCTGGAATCTAGCGATGCTTTACCGGAGACTTACTCCACTAGACCACCTAGCCGCCCTGACTCTGTTGTCTTTAATTTCTCTCATAACCAGTGAGTTCAAATTTGTTTTCATGTGCCCGATTTGTATGAGTAAGAATTTCTTCTCTGCATGCACGATGTAAGGAGACTAGTGTGTAGATGTTTATGTTTACCCCTTTCAATCCTTCGCTTCCGATGAGAAGCCCGTAAGACAGCAATGCTGTCTAATAAATGAGATGCGGGTGTGCAAATCATTAATCTACGAGAGAATTTTTGTTGAGAAAATGTAAATTTGAACAACTGGTGAATTTGAAAAATTAACGACGGAGCCAGGAATCGAACCTGGAATCTAGATCGTCATGGTCGTCCTCTTGCCTGGTTATAGGAATATTTGTTTATTATTATTCTCTGGCTTATTTGGTTCTTTGCACTTGAAATTTTATTTTCCTTTTTCCTTTGTGATACTTCCGACCATCCACCATCTTCATCGCCTTGTCTGCTGCTTGAAACTCCTCCTTTCTCCATTGTCATCGTAAATCCTGGCTGTCCTTTTGACTGTTTGGTGATATATTTAGATTTACTATTATTTGATTGTTACTTTTCATACTTATTACTCACTATCTGAATTTTATTTTGGTTCTGCAAGACATCAAAGTGTCCACTGTCTCCGTCGCCGGTGAAGAGTAGCGAGAATTGTGTTTCATTTTGTGATCCGATCCGGTGTGGATGAATTTGTTCTTCGCGATACACGATTAAACATATCTTAATAATATTCGCAGCTGCATATATTGCATTTTTATTCATATGTGATTTGTAATCACCAGGTTACCTAATCACAGCACCGTTTGACTCATTACCTGTAATAAAACCCGCAAATGTAGACCAATTATCAACTATATTTGAAACGATACTCATTCTCACCTCTGCGTGTCGATCTTGAGTGCCGTATACACAATACGCCAACGCGCGAAAAAGACAATTCCTGTCGGGAATCATCTTGATAATTTTCGTTTGCATGTTCATTTTTTGCGCGTCAGAAACAGATACCTATAAAGATATTTGTCAAAGACTGTCATAAACAGCCGATGACAGCTGTCAAAGGGTTTGCTAGATGCTTTTTGTTTTGTTTTCGGGATCTCACCCCACCACCAACTTCATGCGTATACTATTGTTATTATAATCTTTTTTTACTATTGTTATTATAATCTTTTTCTACGTTCATTTGTTTGAAACTTTTTTATTAGATAGAGAGATAGCGTAATTTTAGATTCTCTGCCCCCCTCACCTATAGTAAGAAGTTATGATATTCAGTCAACACCCCCCCTCCCCTAAACGCCTTACATAATTTATGAACGGCCCCTAAGGAGATAAATAACGATAAAAATGCTATTGTTGGGCGCCAGACGCAGTAGTGTCAGATATAAGTTGATTATAGACTAGACCAGGGAAGCGCCGACCAGGTTCTACGACGGTTTTGCACAACCGGCTCAGTAAAGACAAGATAATGGTAGAGGGGAGGGTTCGTATCCGACAGATAAACACGATATAATGGAAACCGGTAATAGTATCGAATATATTAAAGAAAGGCGAGCGATATTAATCACAAGCGAGAGATGCAAGACATTCAGGTACAATTAAATCATGAAGACATTCAAATACATTCAGAAAAAAGGTATGAGTGAGACTTGACGGATTAACAAGACAAGAGATGTGATGAGCGATAGAAATGCGTGTGTTCGCGATACTATTGAGATACACTCAGCAAGATTTACAAAATAGGTCAATCAAGGTAGGCTAGCATGCAATCCACAATCTAACGTTTTTCAATTAAGGTAACAAGGCAAGCGACCACAAACTGCGATGGCGAGGGAATAGTAATATTACAATAAAGAGAAATTGTCATGGTAGTCTACGGTTAAAGCACAGAATCTTACAAATAATGAAGAAATTGAGAAATATCATGAAAAACGAAAGGAACAAGAGGTAGAAGTCAACCAGATGATATCTAACAAGGAAAATCATTCCGCTGACATCTTTCGATTTTGATGAAATTCATATGTTATTCTACATCAAAATCTAAGAGACGCGTATTTTTTTTTATCGGCGGAAAAACGTTTCTAGGGGGTGAAATGATGCTCTGAAGTTGAGACCTCCGAGGGGTACTTTTCAGGTTTCACCTATTTTCACTTGAGATAATCGAATGCACCCAGATGGATAATTACCTTAATGATAAAAGCTGGATCTGAACAATTGAACAATGAATTCCCAAACACAATTTTCGAGAGAATACAAAATACAAAATTATGAGAGAGTGAGAATTTCGGCGAGTTCACAAAATGAAGAGATACACTAAATATACCGCAGTACAAAAGAATCAAGAATAATACCCAGAACTTGACTTAACATGATACAGAGAAAAAAATAACAGGCAAAAATAATCTAGAATTGCCAATAGCAATAGAAAAAGGTGCGGTAATATTTACTGGCTGATTCTACGCTCGGTTATACTTCAAGGAACTCGATGTACGATACAATAAGCAGAAAATAAATAAAAATATATTAAGCAATAACAGAAATAAAATATAAGGAACACTGCTATTACAAATAATTACGAAACGAAAGGTAAAGCCACTAGGGCTAAAAATACGATAGAAACTACAGAAGCAGACTAATAGAAATTCACGAACAATCGGAAAATTCATAAATACAGGAGAACTGTTCACAAACAACCTTGTGAAACCAACTTGTCGGTCGCGCGCCGTACAATTCACGTATCGCAACAAGCGTTTCACGCTTTCCAGTCGCGCGCCACAGAAGAAAGCATGACGTCACACGCGCCGCTCACGCCACCCACGCAGCCGAGCGCGTCCGGCAATCAGCCAACGTGGTCTCCCGCTGTTGAAGTGGTACCGAGGCTGCGATAAGAGACCACCGATCTCACCGATCGGCAGGACAACTTCGGTCTCGCCGGAATTGACCAGCTATAGGGACCGTGCATTAGACCGTCACGCCAACTGGTGATAGAAATGTTAAAAATTCGGGCAAAAAAGTTAGGCAAAAGCACGCGATATTTTGTTTCTCTATTTTTAATAATATAAATATTAAAATTATTCATAATGTCTTCATCCGTAAAGTCTTACTGTATCAAAGGATGTACAGAAAAATCACGTCGGATGCACCAAGTCAATTAGCTAGTAAAATTTTATTGTTTTCCTTCGAGTGAACATGGAGTCTCATGGAAGTGTGATAAACGTATCAAGTGGATAAATGCCGTGAAAAATTATGTGTGAGTAATGAATTATAATTATTAGCAACAGTAGTAATGTTATTATTCAAAAATTTTTAGATGAAATAGTGATATTTTATTAAAAAAAAAAAATTACATACAATAATTAAATTTAAATTTATGGAGTAGTATAAATCTAACCCTCAAATTTTGTTGTTTATTTTAGGAAAAATCCGAAAAACTGGGAGCCAAATCAACATACAAGAATTTGTAGTGCTCACTTCATAAATAATAGTAAATCAGATAACTCCAATCACCCATCATACATTCCTTCTATTTTTCCTGGAAAAGAAAATGTTAAGAAATCAATTCAACGGCTGCAACGATTTGAACGGTCAAGAATACGTCAATTAAATAAACAAATCAACGTCTCGAAATCTGTAGTCATTAATAATACAAACAGCAGTATGAACAGTGATAATTCAATAGCATATAAGGATACTAGTTGTTTGAGTGACATTGTCATGGAGCAAGACACAGAAGTTCAGGAAGACTTTTTTATGAATGATACGAATGCTTCTGATATGAATACTTCTCCTCGGGTTTTTCGAAGTATAACTTGTCACACTGAGCAATTTATATCAGATAGTTCGACTGATACTTGTACTTATTTTTTTGTAATTTGAATCATCATGATGGCATTAGTACCGCTGCAGTCCAGGTCAATATATCTGTGACAAAAACCACGGATAAAATGTGTCAAGCTTCGATGCCACTTATGAAGAAAAAGGTCCAAGATTCCAGTTGCGATCCAATCGATTTTGAATCCGAAAAATCGCAATGTCGAGGTTTTCATGGGTTATCATCTATCACAACTAATGAAGCTATGAGTAGCTTAACAGGTGTTACATTGTCTATATTCTCATTCCTTTTAAATCTACTCCCAGACTGCAAAAATTCTAAAGTTGATAAAAAAACAAAATTATTGATAACATTGGTGAAACTAAAAACCGGTTTGACATTTACCGCGATGTCAGTCTTGTTCGATATTCATCGCACTACTGTTTATCGAATATTTATAAATAATCTGCAGCAGATGAACATAATAATAAAAAACTTCATTTTCTGGCCATCAAAAGTCGCTGTACAAACAACCTTACCAGAAGCATTCAAAATACATTACCCCAACACACGTGTTATTATTGATTGCACCGAAGTCAAGACAGAAGTTCCACCAGAAGTTAAACATCGGGTTCTAATGTATTCAGATTATAAACATCATCACACAATAAAATTTTCAGTTGGATGTGCTCCAAATGGATTTATAAGTTTTCTGTCAAAGTGTTATGGTGGTCGTGCTGGTGATTGTTACATTACAAATGATTGTGGTTTAGTGGATTTAATTGAGCCTGGAGATGTTGTGCTAGCAGATAAAGGATTCCCACAAATACAAACTAAAGTCGACGAAAAAAACGCAATCTTTGTGATGCCTCCATTTTGTACAAAAGATCAATTTTCACCTGAGGAAGTAGATGAAACTTACAATATTGCTTCAGTGAGAATACACATTGAACGAGTGAATCAAAGAATAAAAGACTTTTATATTCTCTCCAAAGTGCCAGCATCACTATTTTCTCTTATTGATGAAATTGTTTTTGTCATTTGTGCTATTATAAATATTCAAAAGCCTCTGTTCAAAGAACGAGATCAATCAACGACAGAATGTAAAACGAAGGAATAAATTGTGAATTTAAAGAATTAAATAACATGTGTAATTAGTATGAAATGTAACTTTATTAAAATCTGATGAATAAACTATTAAAATAATCAAAGTATATATTTTTTTTTTTGGAACTGTGCTTAAATTATGAATTTTTATATCATAAAAATACTTGCAAAAATATTTGGTAATGTTATTTTGGCTGTATTATTATAAATTATAAATTATTTTCTATATTTATTTATTAAAAAAAGGAAAACTAACAGAACATTCTTAAAAAATTTCTATAAGTTGACAGTTATTTTTAAATAACTTTCAAAAGATATCTGTAATTGTTTACTTTTTATAATCAATAAATAATCTTGGAAGATAATTAACAAAATAAAATTGCTCTAGATTAATGTTATTCTTGGATATGAAGGTCACAACTCAAAACACTTTTTTATCGTGTTAACGTTTCGGCCCTGGTGGGGGCCCTCCTCAGAACATTTTATTTAAACATCTGTCACGAACAAAAATAAAATAATGTACAACTAGGTTTTAACAAAATTAGACATAGTGGTATAAATAATATGCAAGTATGTTTGAGCAAGTATAAAAGAGGAATTACCTAGTATGAGATGACACTTCCAATTACATAGAATGCGTGTTGGTAATTGATGAATAAATAGAAACAATAAAAAACAATAAAAAACAATAAAAACAAAAACCGAAACACACTGCGTTCGCGACACGTAATTCCCACGAATTCATATTTGTTGTTAGTTTGGTAAAATGAAATAAAACACACTGCCGTTATAGGTTGAGTCCAGAGCACAAGTGGAGCGTCCAGTGTGTAGTGGGGAAAGGTCGATATCGATAGTTATCAGAGCAAACGCAGAGTCAACGGGTTAAAAGGAAACCAAAATTTTTGTTAAGGAGGTAAAATCGAGAGCAAGCTCAGTCGGTAATGGACAATTACAATGGTCGTATCACAGAGGTGTGAATATTACTTAGATGTTCTATGTCTTGTTTACGGTTGACAGAATTGGGATGTGCAACAATATTGCACATTTCTAACAGTAGCCTATTGTAATACAACGGTTCGACGTCAATAATGCTGGCTTGAGAATAATTAAAAGAGTGGTCGAAATCGATGGCATGTCTCGTCAATGCAGTATAATTATCCTCGTGTTCATGGATATTGCGTTTATGCTCGGTTATCCTGGTGTGTAGCTGCCTACTAGTTTGGCCTATGTAAGACATGTTGCATTGGTTGCAAGGTATTTTGTAAACTACACCAGAGCGCATACCCAGGGGTAAGGGTCCTTACCCGAATCAAACATCGAGGATAGATCATGTGCACATTTACCCACAAATTGAATTTTGTACTTAGAGGATGTTCTGTTGAGTGACTCAAACAACCCCGCGACGTACGGGATGGAAATATAGCTTTTTTGATTGGTTTGTGTAGTAGTTACATGGATATTATTGTTAGGGCTGGTCGATGACAAGCTGGAATCGTATTTAAACTGTACATGTTTGTTGAGCAGGCGAGGTGGATAGTCGTTTTTACTTAGTACCTGCTGAATCAAGGACAAATTTTTTTTGTGAAATTCCATACTTGAGAGTCGGATCGCTCTGTCAACTAAGCAATTAATCGTTCCAATTTTGTATGATCTGGGATGGTGAGAATGGTAATTTAAATACCTTTGTGACCAAGTAGCCTTATGAAACCAATCAGTTTTAATAAACTGGTTATCATTGATGATCAGGACATCTGAAAAGCTAATTCGGTGATTAGACTCTAATTCAGAGGTAAATTGTAGTCTCGGATGGAAACTGTTGAAGACGGAAAGCATTTCTGCAACTTTATCCGAAGGGACAGCTGTAATTATGTCGTCTACATATCTGAAAAAGAATGAAGGCTTGAAGTCTAGTTTGTTGAGACAATATTGTTCAAGATCATCCAAAACCAAATCAGACAAAATTGGAGAGAGCGGTGAGCCCATCGGTAAACCATAAGTTTGAGCATATATGTTATGATTAAATTTAAATATGGCAGCCTTAAAACATATGTGCAATGCTTTTAAGAGTTCGTTAAGTGGGACCGGAATTTCGTCCACCAACTGATGCCAGCGCTGTCTAACAGCGTTGATTGCAAGATCTTGTGGAACATTTGTGAACAATGACACAACATCCAGCGAAACTAAAATATGATCAGGTGGGAGACGAAAGTCCCTAATAGCATTTACCAGAGCAAAACTTTCTCTTACCCGTGACAAGGGAGGTACGATGTTGTTACCTATACATTGACTGAGGAAACGAGCCAGATTGATGGTCGGACTATCAGTGAAAGAAACTATAATTCTTACCGGTGTATCCGGTTTGTGAATTTTCGGTAGCCCGTAGGCTCTAACTGGTAGGCAATCAGTTTTTGCAATTTGACGTCTAAGTTGATCAGAGATGAGTTTGCTTTTAGACCAATCCGTTGTTAGTTTTTTGACTTCTTGTTGCAAGGTACAGGTGAGATCGTATCTAACAACTTTGTAAGAGTTGTTGTTAGAGAGTTGTTGCAACATTTTATCCTCGTACATTTGTTTGTTCATCACAACAGTCGTGTTTCCCTTGTCAGCCTTCAAGAAAAGTAAGTCCTGGTTGTTATTTTGAAAGATCTTAGTTTCTTTAATTTTGTGAAGGATATTCTTGTCAGCGTGAAGGGGAGAAGGGGTGTTGATGAACTTTTTTATAGTGTTGGTAAAATCTTGGTGGGCTGTATTACGAGAATCAGAAAAAATGAAGGAAATCTTTGATTCGAAATCAGAGATAAATTTGTTGGTTGGGATGCAGTTAGGCTTAAAAGGAATGCTATATTTGGGTCCCATTTTTAGCACGTCGGTAACATTGACAGGAATATCCGTATTGCTAAGGTTCACGATCCAATTTTCAAAGGTCGAGTCAATTGAATTAGAAGTGGGACGTTTTTTGTTGTTAATCAGATTAGCTAACTTGTTGATGTTAGCCGCCTTGTAAGCGTTGAAGGCCGGTTCCAATTTCAGGTATTGTGTGTCGAAGAATTTTTTTGACACTTCAACAGGTAATTCAATTAAAATATCATTCTCAAGCGACAACAAAATATTTTGATATTCGACGATGGTCGCGTGAGCATCACTGATCTCGAGATTAAGTAACGACCTTTGAAATTTGTGTACATTATGTTGGTAAACAGTACGCGACTTAGACATTTTAAAACTAATAACGTTCGAGATAAGCTTGGGGAATTTTGAATGGGTAGGTAAAATCGATCGTTTCGTAAAATTGCTCTAGTTTAGGAACTAATTCACTCAAGAACAAATTATTGCGAGCGATTGTTATGAGAACACAGCCCAGAGGTGAGTAAACAAATAAATCGCAGAAAGCGATATTTGTTACATACATTTGCAGCTGGACTTGCGTATAAATGGAATGAGTTTCACTCAAATGAATTCCATTTTCGTCTAACTTCAAATATTGCACGTTACACTTTCTTGCTGTCGCGTCGTGAATTGGTATCTTTTTGCACGTGTAAGGACATTTTATTTCTATCAATCGCTTTTGCCAAATATCAGGACCATATTCTAAAATAGCGTCAGGAAAACAGCTTAACCAAGGTTGATGAATATTAATCACAAGGCCGACTTGAACAATTTTGCAATCTGGACTTAGGAGTTTTTTATATTCATTCAAAGCTGTCTTTTCCATTTTTTTTACCATAAGCCATGGTTGCTGTCTCCACTTTACTAGGTGTAATTAACTCTCTAATAGCTTTATCAATTTCAAAACGGTCCCCTTTTAATTTGTGGCCATTACTTGCTGTTATTCGTAGTATACGTTGCTTGTACCACTCATCCGTCTTTGACTGTAAAATCGTTTGCATGCAAATGTTTATCATTTTTGTTTTATCACAACACACTTCACTTATATAAAAATCATGAATATCACTTGTTATAATATTCTCTTGTGAATAAAGTTCGTTTACAGACTGCAGCTGAAGTATTTCCGACAGCGTTTTTTTCAATTTCTATTTCGCACTTACGTTGTTCATTTATTTTAACTAAAGCTACCAATGATTCAGCTGCTATAATTTCATTTTCATTTCTTCGGTCAATATTTATCATTGTTTCAAGAGGTGTCCCAGCCAAATCATTCGGAAAGACTAGAGTTTCCAACTTACATGGCACTATGTTTGGATTTTTGACACAGTAAGGCGGTGGAGGGAACAATTTGCTCACTCTTATTCCTTTATCGTGATCCAAAAGCTGTCGACGAGAGGGCTTACCCTATTCTTGACCATGACTAGTCTTAGAATCCGCTGTATCAGCTGAATTGACATAATAAATCACAGCACACATGTGCTTACATTCACCAGACAATCCAGCTTTGCAGGTACACACAGCACGACTAATATTGCGCTCGTTATCTAACTAAAATAAAATAATTTACTGATCAACATTTATTAATTTCATTTCAAAGTTAAAGAAAAAATTAAGAGATATAAATACATACCGTTATTTTGACATTATAATTTTTAGTTTCATACACCGCAGAAAGAACCTCACCGGTTACTGTCACAACGTTATTTAGAAGCCTTTTTTCCACGACATTAGATACATGACCTGATTCATAGAGTTTTCTACCATTGAAGTCGTTTTGACCTCGAATATTAGTATTATTAATTGGTTGAAAACCGTATTTAATAATTTTTTCCATTTTTAATTAACATTAATCCATATGAATACATTAACTATATTGACATTTTTGCCCGTTTTTTGCTTTTGTTAAACACCAGGGCGCGCTACTTTCGGCTAAAGTGCTGCCTCTGCATTTAGTGCACGGTCCCTATACGACCTACACTGTTACGCTACGAGTACGCTACAGTCACTGACCAGCACGCAGGCTTTTTGGACAACTGCATGACGGACTTTTACACGCCGCCACCGAGAACCGCACCGATTCAGCACCGCACATCATCGCTGCAGCCCCCACCGCGGTGCAACAAGACCACGACTACCCCTTCCCTCGCGTGGCAACCAATTAACTGACTGCTTTTGTATATATGTATATTAAACTGTAAATAAATAAGGTGTACATACAACATAATCAAAGTCTCATCTTTGACACCACAGCGATCAACTCCTTCCATGCGGCTCGGTCGAAAAGCTAACACTACTAACTAACACTAAAGTCAATCTTTATAATAATGAAAAATATGGTATCCTGCTTTTTAAAACAACCAATAAATATGAAAAATAATAAACAAAGAAACATTACTACTGCTAATTAATTATCACAACCGATATTTTAGGTCGACATAATACTTTTGAAGTAACTAAAGTAATTAACTTTAATTGTACAACACCTTACAAACAAATCAGTCTTAACATTGTACTTTGGGGAAAAATATTTAAATTAAATAATTCTTCTGAAAGACCGGTACAGATACAGGAAAATAATAAAGTAATGTTCTCCCTTTTAGACTTAGATCTGGATCTGGTAACTTCTGCAATATTTGGTCAAAACTGACATCAAAAATATCATTTTCGTCCATTCTAAACTTGTGGCCCTTCTTATCACAAATTTTCATAAAAGTTACTCATGACTTTTTTTTTACACGATACTTAAAACAATGCTCTCTCCAAACCTTTATTACAGCCTTATGCTCACGACGACTCATATCTTTAACTAAATTTTCTTTTACCTTTTGCTTCTTTCTGTTGATACTTCTTCCTTTCTTTTTCTTCCAATTCTTCTTTTTTTTGACGGTCATTTTCAAGTCGTTGATATCTCAAACGCTCAGCTATACGTTTTTGTTCAAGTATTTCTTCTCTTGTTGTGGGTGACTTCTTTTACGGTGGCATTTTGAGGTACTACCTAAAAAAGAGACGTTACTTTTAGTGGTCAAAACCAAAGAAAACAGTAGTATGAATAGTCCCCTGTGGTATGAACAGTCCCCTGTGCTATGAAAGGACAGGAGAATGTCGGCCAGGGGACTGTAATTTTTACATAAATACTTAATAAAACAATATCATTACAAACATTCAGATAAACGCAACAGATGTGGCTACATACTAAATGATCAATTATTTTAAACAAATTATCGTTATCAAAAGTCTTAAAATAGTAAAAAAAAAAGGCTTACCAGGGAAATGTTTTTACTAACGGCCGAGACGCGTGGTTCACCAAAAAACGCAGTAGTAGCACCAAACAAAATGGTGGCTGCCCGCTAGCGACGCAACCGAACAAACTTCACACCGATTGCGTTCCGTTTCGCAATCTAAATACTTCGCGCTAAAACTAAATATAACTTCAGCGCGGTTTTAAAGTTTTAACAACGGGCTGTTTTAATAATTTGAGGACAGCATTCACACATGGATATTTTAATAAAAATTCTATTGTAAAAATATAATTGTGATGTATAAAGATGCCCTCTATTTTTGTTAATGTATATGGATATTTTTTATTCAATTATCAACGGCACAAAAATAAATATCTGTAACAAGATTTGTAATTCTGGAAAAGGGACGTACCAGGGGACTGTGTTTTGAGACGTATGAGGTTCATTTATTCGAATATTCCATTAGTAAATTACTAAATAAGCTATGGCGTGCCAAGAATACCTAATTCTATGTTGGTATTGATACAAAAAACTGAGAAATTTTAAAACTTATTTCATAAATTAGGCTTGGGACAGCGATTTTCCATTTAGTGGAGAAATGCCCATATAATTTTACTCTTCAGAATATTGGTTCTACGCAAAGAACCCGATGGTGGTTCATTCAAAAAGAACAGTGAGGAAAACGTAGACGCAGTAAACGCTGCATGGGGATTCACGGCACGTGGTCAAAAGGCTCCTTTTAAGAATATGATTGCAAATAAATTATTTTACTCGTATTAAAATTTATGAAAAGTATTGAACGGTGCTAAGATATAATAACAATGATAAACATCTGTAGAACATCGTCTTTGAGAAAAAATTTTGAAAAGCGTAATAAAAAATGCAGAAACAATAATAATAATAATCTCTATTATCACAATAGCTTCGTCTGTGGAAAAAAAAACTTATTTATAGAAAATATTCTGACAAGATCAATCTTGATTCTACAACGCAATAAATCTGTTTAAAAACTATTAACGATAATAATAATATGCAATAATAATACATTGTTTAGCTTATGTCTTAATTCTTCGGTGCCTAATTCTTTATTTTTTTAAATGTTGCACACATTCCTGCAGCACTCCTGTCAAGTTATTTGTAACTTGGTCCCGCTCTTTTTGAGATTAGACGAGTGTGCGGAGAATCTCGTTCCTTTCTCTTTCATTTTCGTTCCTCTGCCTGTCATTCTCGGCCGTCTTCTCCATCGATTTTGCAAACATCTGTGTAAAAAAAATTTGTCCAGTTATTTTCGACATAGAATTTATCGTAAAATGTCGTTTAATATGTACGATGAAGACAACTTTAAAGACATTTCAATAATAAGTACCTCCATGCATGAAACTTGTGTCTCAGCCAGAGTTGCGAAGTCGTTTCGTGAATTTTCCAGCTGTGTGCTGAATCTTCGATTATCCGAAAGATTATTGAAACCATTATTAAATACATCTTTCCATATTTTGTAACAAACAAGTTACGATCTTGTGATACTTACTAGGTCTTGTGACTCTCGAGGCTGTTCCTTGTTGATTAAGGCCACTCGTGCCAGGTTCTGCCAATGCATCTGCTGGAGATGATGTTATTGCTGGAGGAGGTGGCGGTGATGGTGGTAATGCAGCGTCTGTATTTTATTCAGGTATTGAAGAGCCTTCCTCCAAAGTTGCCTCCCCGCCATTAAAGTTTTCGAGAAATTCTTTATCTGAAAAAACACAAAAGTCAAATGAGCGATATGACCAACAACTTTTGATTCATTAACAAATAAATAATGACATATTCAGAAACGATTACTTACTAGTGTAATCGAGAGCACTGGCCTCGACGTAGTCTCGCCAAGTTAAGGGAGCTTTCCAGTGTGACAGCCCGAAAAATCGCTGTTTTTCGCGATTTTTTTTTTTAAAGAAAAAATAATCTAATCGGTCTGGTTTTTTTTTTGTATATTAATTGGGTATTGAAGAATACCAAACAATTTTTTAAAGATCGATTTATTTATTAATTAATATCTATAAAAATGATGAAACAATTGTTGCAGAAAATGCACTTGGATGTGGTGTCCACGTTGGGGGTCACAATTTTGATCTGAAACAAAAAACACAAAAAGATTATTGATCGGTATATAATTGGCTTTCGTGCTATGGAAGCTTTTTTCTTTTTTTTTTTTTTGCAAAAATGGCGCCGGTTTGAACAAAAAGTATCGATTTTAGCATTTTTTTTGGCAGTTTTTTTTAGAAAAAAATAGGAAGATGTCAAAAAAAAAAAAAAAAGCTTCCATAGCACGATAAACAATGACGTTAAGAATATTGTGTAAAAAATTCAACTCGATAGCTTTAAAACTCTGCCCTCCAAGTTGGACACCGTTTTGAAAAATGCTGTTTCGAGAAAAACGCGTTCAAAGTTTCAAGTGAGGAAATTTTAGGTAAATCGTTTACTTACGGTCAATCAGCGATGCCAGGTCCGTACAATATCCCTTCTGCTTCTTCGAAAAGATCGTGCTCAATGGATTGTTCAGTCCGACGAGCTGTCCTCGCCTCTTTGCTATCCAGGGACGCCTGGCGGTTTGCTTGGATGATGCGCGCATTCTTGTACTTAGCGGCGAAATCTGCGGCGCTCGGCCCTATCGTGCATCCCATCGTCTTCAAAATTTTTAAAATTGGGTCGTAACCTTCATTGAAGGTGCACACAGCACACTGCGTAGCGATTTCTACTATCTGCTTGCCGCAGAATACGTGCTTTGGGGCTGGTTGCCACACACAGTGATTGATTGATTTTCAAGAATTTAGCACGCCATCCGCTTTTTTTTTGAAAATTGAGTGCGACAAAAAAATAAGTCGCGCGACTAATTTACGGCTAATTAACGGCAAATTATGCAATAGTCCGAATTCACATTTTCGACAATTGGCGAGCCAAGTTCATGTACGTGCAGGTAGGAACGAGACAATAGAAATAACAGTCGCACGGGCAGACGGCTGACGCGGCAGCTGTAGCGCTCCGTTGCCTTCTTCCAAAAAATGCTGTACAGTAACCGAAATAATCTGAATTTCGGCATGAAAATTTCAGGGAATATTCGGAAGAGTGTATACTATTCGATAAAGCAAAAAAAAAAAAAATCGATTTTTTGAAAATTTCACACTGGAAAGCTCCCTTAAGATGCTGCCATCCTAATCGAGTATGCTCTCGTCTCCTTCTGCCAGTAGCTCTATGACGTTTAACTGAAATGGTTTTTATGGAAACAAATGGCTTTCCAAAATAATTTTTATGACATTCGATATTTTGCTTCATCAGTGCAAAACCAATATTACCTGTTTTTCGGGAAAGGCATCAGGGCATTCCACTCCTTCCACGTCATCGAAGCCCACAATGCCCATAATTTTTTCCTCTCGTTCGGTCAGTTTCACTCGAAGGTCACCCAAATTCCCTGTCCTCGAACGATTTGCTCGAATTTACGCTACTTTTTGCGACACAGTGGTCTTGTTGTCTCGCCACGTCTAGAATAAAAATTTGAAACATTTATTATGAAAAATTACAGATTATATAAAATACGCAAATTTATAAATGCGATATGAAACGATGTGTAAAAGGGTGCAAATTTAAATTTGCAAATTCATTTCTCAAGATTCTGTACGATAAATAGAGGACGTGTTCAGAACAACTCAACGTTGAGTAACGTTGAGCATCGTGACTCAATGCAAATGTTCGCCAACCAAATTTCAATAAGCACCTTTCAAAGTAACATAATATACTCGTATCAACTTACTGATTTCCATGATTTTACGTCTTTCCCTTTCTCATCTTTTCCCATCTTGTTCAGTTCCGCCAAGAGTTGCTCCCACGACGCGGCCAAATCCGATTTTCCATGGAGAGATTGAAATTTCCCTGTTGCAATGTGCGGATGCTGGATAAAATAATCGGCCATATAACCGATTTAGGCTGGCGTGGCCTTCGCCTGTCTCTTCTGTTTGTTTCTAGAAAAAATTTATCAAAATTAGTCACGGAAACTGTTGATATATGCGAAGATCATGAGAAATATATAAATGTACAATGCGTGTGAAAGTATAGATGTCACTTATACATAGGTAATAAACGACTGTAAGCGAACGATAGAAGTAGACTGTCGAGTGAGTCAAAACTGACCGGGTCGTCTTGGATTAGACGGGACTCAGTAACTGAGTGTATTGTATTGAGCACGTGTATATTTATTCCACGCACCTATTGTATTACAACGTTTTTATTTTGCACCTTTATCTCTACTTGATTACTCTGTAATAAACGTTAATTGTAACAACGAACAGTTTATCCATACATACTCTCACCAAACACCAGTATTAAATATCAGAAACATGAACGAATTAAATTTTCACATGTTCATTACCTATAAACCACACAAAACATAACATATAATTCACAAGATCACACATAACATGTATTATAAACATCGTTGATTATACTAACTTCCCAACCGAAACCATAGTAATGATGCAAACAAAGCGAAAATTCACTTCACTGGAATTGATGTTGATATTTATATTTACAATGTTCACTATACGATGAATTTACACTGACTGATTGTGCGCGCGTCGATTTAAGCCTTCATGCGCGCCACCGCGGCACGAATTTCAACTATTTTAAGGCGAGTTTCGATAAAATTCTAGTTATTTACTAAAGATTTGTCACAATACGTCACTTCCTGTCGGTATCCACAACGACGATTCGTTATCCCATACTTAAATGTCGAAGTGTCGCTATTCGTAGTTACGGAATCGCACCGTCGTTATGAGATGGTCGTTACACGCGGCGAAATTCGTTATCGTTACGATAGCGTTCGGAATCGTTATTCTTATAACGAGTTACAGAATCACCCCACAGCCGCGCAGGACGTAGGCGGGCGGTGGAGCCTCGTCTCCCATTATCTAGTATGTTAAATTACGAGGACTAAGTTTTATAGATCTTCAGCACCTTTCCCACTACGTTGTTCCCATCTACCTGTTGCAGTTCAACCACCACCGGGGAGAGAAAACGGAAGATTCGGTAGGGTCCACTAAATTTTGGTGCCAATTTGGCAGCATGTCGAGTAGCAGATGACAGTGTGTGTTGTCGTTTTAACACTACCTGGGTAACAATTTCAGACGGCAACTATATGGCGGCTACATGGCCAAACCAACCTAGCTATGTGGTAGCAATGAAGCCAGTTCGTGGTTTTATCCCGGCATATACATGGCAAAGACAACCAACACATGTGGCAAACATGAGGTTATGATATGGCATATTTTCATGGCATCTTGATGGTTTCGAGGTGGTGGCTATATGGCCAAAATAGTCAGCTTCAATCTGGTTTTAACCAAGCTCTCACAAGGCCAAGCTCCCATGCGGCTATATCAAAATCAAGTAGGTGCTAGCTAGTTTAGCCACCTGGATGCCATGTCGGAACCAAGAAAAAACTGAGAAAATTCGCCAGCTCGCTGCCATACGGTTGCCGCATAAGTTGGCTGTCGTTGCAGAGTAATAGCCGGGAAAAAGCCACGAATCCCTCACATGGCGGCTGCTAAGCTATAACCGGGTCTAGCTATGTAGTTTGCGTACTTCCGCTACCTAGCCGCCACCTCGAAATGAAGAAGTAACCATGAAGGTTTGCGAAGTCGCTGCCATACGGCTGCTTTATGAGGTCGTTACACATGCGACATATTAATACAAGAATGACATTTTTTTTCATCGTGGAAGTGCAACTGCATGAATTTATCGCACAATTTATGATATAAATCGTTATGATATGAACTTAAACATTCTGTGAAATATCGGTTGCGGGAGGGATATATAGTGAATAGTATTGAATATGAATCTAGAATTTATTACGGTCCCTACAGGCTTGGAAATTCATGATGATTTCTTATTTACAGTGTGACGTGATTTTTCCCGCTCCTCGGTCACTCGGAGAAAATGACCGAGAACTTACTGCGTGCACAATGAATCGGCGTCCACGATGTATCCTGGACCTGAAACAATATCGCGAAATTTGTTGGGCGCCTGGCGTGGTCAACACGCCTCGAAATCGGTAATACGATATACCGCGTCCATATACTCGATAGCTCAGTACCGCGGCGAGGGAAGGGGTAATTTTTGGGTAGAGAGAGATACGACACGCGTACGCCAACACGTTATTTCACAAAGCAATAATGAAAATAAACAATATATTTCCAGCTAGCGATAATACAAAATAAAATAAAAGAAAGAACAAGGACTTCCGTTTCCGTTTGAATGTGAGTGACAGGTGTGCGAAAGAGTGTGAGAGAAAAGGCGAGAATTTAGCAGGATAGCAAAGGTGAGGAGAAAAGGAAATAGGGCAGAGAAGGAGCGGGAAAGACGTAGACGGGAGGTCGGGTGAAGGGAATAGGGAGGCAGGGATAGAAGGGAAGGGCGGGTGAAAAAGAAAGAAGGGGGAGAGATTTGAGGTTAGGCAGAAAGAGCTGGCGGAAGGCAACGATTCGGATAAGATAGGAAGAGGCAGTGACACCTAGGGAGTAAGAAGGGGGATAGAGTAGACAGGTAGGCGGCGGATAGATAAGGTAGGAAGCGGTGAAGGAGAGAAAGAGTATGAGTAAAGCGGGTGGCCAAAAAGAAGGGGCGAACAGCGAAGAGGAGGAGAAAAAGAAAGGTAGGCCGGGGGCAGTAGCAGCGTTAGGGAGGGATAGGAGGCATAGCCTGGGATCGGCGACGGTACTAGACTTATGGAAGAGAAAGCGGGAGGAGGAAGGGGAAAAAGGGGAGGAGGAGGTAGACGGGTTGCAGGAAAGAGAAAGAGTATTTGGGAAAAGCAGGAAAGTGCACCGGTCGCCGGAGGGTAAGACAGGGGAGGAAGGGAAGGCAGAGGGAGGGGGTATACAAGATATGCTAAGGTTGATTAGGGAAGAGCTAAAGATAGGTCTAGAGGAGGTCAAAGGGCAGGGAAGGGGGATCAGGGAAGAAATGGAAAAGATTAAAGGCGAAATGACTAGAAGGGAAGAGCAGTGGGAAGTAGAGAGGGGGGAGATGAAGGAAATGATAAGGGATCTAGGTAAAAGACTAGAAGAGGTAGAAGAGCGGAGAGGGGGGGAGATGGAAAGGGTAAAGGAGAGGCTGTTAGAATTAGAAAAGAAGAGTGCAGAAGGAGGGGGAGAAAGACAGGTACAGGGGAATGCGGAAGTGGCGCAGGTAGCTATAGATAGATTAAAAGAGATGGAGTGGGCCATAGAGAGGAAAGAAAGGGAAGAAAGAAGGGGAAATATAGTAGTGAGAGGAGCGAGACTTGAGAAGGGAAGAGAAAAGGAAGAGTTGAAAAAGATTTTGCAGCTGATAGGGGTAGAGGTCGAGGTAAAGGATATGTGGGAGGTAGGCGCGAAAAAGGGGGGAGAAAAGGGGATATGGATAGCAAGACTAGGAAATAGGGAGCAAAAGAAGCAGGTAATGGGAAGAAAAAGCCTACTCAAAGGGAGGGAGGAGAGAATAGACGAGGATCTCACCTGGGCAGAGAGAAAAATGAAATGGAAGTTGAGGGAGATAGCAGCTAGTGAGGAGAGAAGGGGAAACAGAGTGAGAATAGGGTATGCAAGGATCTGGATAGAAGGGAAAATGTGGAAGTGGGATGAGATAGGAGAGGTGCTTAGAGATGGTACAGGGAGAGCGAGGGAAGGGGGGCAAAGGGAGGGGAGGGGAAAAGTAGGGGAAGGCGATAGGGAAAGGTCAGCAAGCGAGGAGAGACAAGAGGGAAGTACAGAAGCACAGGGAAGGGTACGTAGTGAAAGGCAGTCGGGGGAAGGGGTAGTGGGGGGGGACAGAGGCAGGTGGGGAGGGAGATAAGGAGGAGAGAGAGGGGAGTAGGCGAAACAGTAAGGGAGGGGTGGAAAGTAGCTTTTTGGAATGTGGCGGGGCTCGCGAGAAAGGATGAAGATTTCTGGAGGGGGCTAGGGGAGTGGGATGTAATATTTCTAATGGAGACATGGATAGAAAAGAAGGGGTGGGAAAGGATTAGAAATAAGTTGCCAGTAGGGTATAAATGGGAAGTGCAGTATGCGGTGCGAAAAAATAGGAAGGGAAGAGCAATAGGCGGAATGCTGTCAGGGGTAAGAAGGGAGATAGTAAGTGGGGAGGGAGGGAGGGAAGAGGTAAAAGAGGGCATGATAACAAGGAAAATAAGTGTAGGGGGGGAAAAATGGGTAGTAGTAGGAATATACATAAATGGGGACCTAAAAGAGAAGATAGGGGAATTGAAGGAGCGGGCAGAAGAGATAGAGGGAGGGGTAAAAGTGTTAGTGGGGGGTGATTTTAATGCCAGGACAGGGCAGGAGGGGGGAGGATGCTGGGGAGAAGGAGAGGAGGAGAGTAGGAGTAGGAAATCAAAGGACAGGAAAATAAACTCGGAAGGTAGGCAGCTGGTGCAATTTTTAGAGGAGATAGGATGGGCAATAATGAACGGGAACATAGAGGGGGATGAGGAGGGGGAATTTACGTATGTAGGAGGGGCAGGGGTGACAGTGATAGACTACGCTATAGGAGACATCGAGGTGAGGGATAGGGTCAAAAGGATAGAGATTGGGGATAGGGTTGACTCGGATCATCACCCGGTAATAGTGTGGTTGAGGGGGGCAGTGGCTAGGACAAGGAAGGGAAAAAGAGTAGGGGGAACTAGTAGAGGAGACTGGACGGAGGAGGGTAGGATGAGGTTTAAAACAGAAGTCAAATGGGAGGGGATAGGAGAAGTGGATGTAGGGAAAGAGATAGAGAAAAGAATAAGGGAGTTTAGACGAGCCTTAGATGTAGGAGGGAGGGGGAGGGAAGCGAAAAAGGGATTGTGGGATGAGGAATGTAGGCGAAAAAAAGCGGAAGTTAGGCAGAGTCTAAGGAAATGGAGAAAGGGGGAGGGAGAAGGGGACGCGTATAGAAAGGGAAGAAGGGAATATAATAGGCTATGCGAGGAGAGAAAAAAGAAAGAAAATGAGGGATTCATAAAAGAAGCAGCGGAAGCAAAGACAGAAAGCAAGGTATGGGAGATAGTTAATAGGGAAAGAAAGAAGTGGAAGAGGGTGAATGAAGAAATAGGAGATCAGGAGTGGAGGGAGTATTTCATGGGTTTATTAGGCGGGGTAGAAAGCAAGGTAACAGAAGGCGGGGAGTCGGTAAATAGGAAGGGGGACGGGGAAGGGGAGCTGCAGAGGGAAGAGATTAGAAAGGTGATAGGAAAGCTGAGGGATGGAAAGGCACCGGGGGGGGATGGAATAGTTAGCGAGGTATGGAGGTATGGGGGGGAAGAAATGGAGCAGTGGATATGGAAAACATGTAACAGAGTTTGGGTGGGGGAGGGCTGGCCAGAGGATTGGAGGAAGGGTTTGATAGCGCCGATAGTTAAGAAGGGGGAGGGGAAAAGGGTAGAAGAGTATAGGGGGGTGACTTTGATGCCAACTCTATACAAGGTGTATGCGATGGCATTAGCGGATAGGTTAGAAAGAGAGGTAGAAGAAAAGGGCTTGATTCCACAAAACCAAACGGGTTTCAGAAAAGGCATGGGCACCATTGACAATATATACGTACTCAACTATTTAATCAATAGGCAGGTGGGAAAGGATAAGGGAAAGATGGTGGCGTTTTTTGTGGACCTGAAAGCTGCTTTTGATTCAGTGAACAGGAAGGTGCTGTGGGAGACGATGGAAAAGAGAGGGGTGAGGGAAGGGCTAAGGGTAAGGATAGAGGAAATTTACAAGGAAACAAAGAGCCGAGTAAGGAGCGGGGGAAAGCTAGGAGAGGCGTTTTGGACAGCGAGGGGGGTAAGGCAGGGATGTCCGCTCAGTCCGCTTGTGTTCAACCTGCTGCTGGCGGACTTAGAAGAGGAAATGGGGAGAGGGAGAAGGGTTGGGGGGGTGGAGTTAGCCGGCGGCAGGGTATGCACTTTAGCCTATGCAGATGACATAGTGTTACTAGCGGAAAGTGAAGAGGAAATGGAGGTAATGATTAGGAAGTTAGAAAGGTATATGGATAGGAAAAGGCTGACGGTAAATGTAGGGAAATCAAAGATTATGAGATTTAGGAAAGGAGGCGGTAGAAGGAAAAACATAGATTGGAGATGGAAAGGGAAAAGGATAGAGGAGGTGAAAGAGTTCAGTTATTTAGGGTATAGAGTAAAGTGCAATGGGGGACAGGAAGCACAGGTGAAAGAGAGAGTACGGAAGGCAGGGGTAGTAATGAGGCAGGTATGGGGAATAGGAAAAAGAAGGTTTGGGAGGGATTGGGAAAAAAGGATTTGGTTATTTGACAGGCTAGTATGGACGGTAATAGAGTATGCATCGGAGATATGGGGGTGGAGGGAGTGGAGGGCGGTCGAGGCGGTACAGGATAGATTTTTGAGATGGACATTAGGAGTGGATGGGAGAACACCGGGTTATCTAGTAAGGGAGGAACTGCAGAGGGAGAAACTAAGGATTAGGGCAGGGAGAAGGGCATGGAATTTTGAAAGGAAGCTGGAGCGAGGGGAGGGTAGCGAGTTAGCTAGGAGATGCTGGGAAGAGATAAGGGACAAGGCAGAAGCTGGGAGGCAGGGATCGAGGTGGGAAAGAGAAAGGGAAAGTTTCTTTGCGGAAAGGGGAGTAGAGAGTAGAGAGGTAGTCGCGAGAAGGGAGAGGGGCGAGATGGAGTTTAGGGAAATAGAGGAGAGAGAGAGGGAAGAACAGAGAAAAGAGAGGTGGGAGAAAATAAGGGAATCGAGGTACAACAGATGGTACAGGCTAGTGAAAGGAGAAGGGATACCAGGATATCTGGGAAAGGGATGGGGAGAAAGCAGGTGGATAAGGGTGGCAAGATTTAGATTAGGAAGCGAGATGAAGGAGGCAAGGTACTGGGAAGAAGAGGAAAAGAGAAGGTGTAGGGTGTGCGGGGGGGAGGAGGAAACATGGGAGCACGTATGGAAAAGGTGCGTAGGCTGGGATAGAAGGGAGGAAAGCTGGCAGGAGGTGGTGAGGGAGATGTTAGGTGAGGAGGGGGTGGGAGAAGTCTGGATGAGAGAATTGGAAAGGATCAGGGATGTACAAGAGAATGAAAGAGTGAGAGATGAATGGGAAATGGAAGTCGATTAGGATAAGGACGAATTAGGGAATAGAATAAGGTAAAATAGGATAAGGTTAAGTAAAGATAAGGATAAAAAGTAAGAAAAGGATAAGAGGGAAAGTAAGGGAATGGCAAGGCAATGGCACAGGACACAGGCAATTAGAAATTAAGTAAATTAAGTAAGGATAAGGTAGGAAGTAAGAATTAGGGTAAGAATAGGTTAAGAAAACATGTAAAAAAAAAAATATTGTAAAGGAAGAGGAAAAGGGAAGTCCTTGTAACCCCAAGGGGAACAATAAAGATTACTACTACTAAAAGAAAGAACAAAAAAGTAGTTTAACAAATCTAGAAGACCTCTACGGAATAGCGCTAATCGCCAACTTAATAATAAACTCCTCGACGGAAACGGAACCGAATTCCCGGCCGACGCTGTCCGCGATCGGTAATAAATCGAATCAAAAAACAAAACAATAAAATTGCTTATTCCTACGGGCGCTAATCGCCACCTTATCACTGACCACTAATGCAAAAGTCCAAACGAAAAAGGGGTTCGTCCTCTACAAAAAAAAATTCCAATTAACACGCACCCGAGCACAACTTTCTCCGTGACGTCGGGACGCGGTTCGCGAATTCGAACGCTCCCCTTTCGACGGATCGCGCCCTATACGAGAAATGATACGTTATCGTACTAATTTGACGTGACCCCGTGTAACGGAATTTGGAAAACTCGACCGTCTCGGTCGCTTAATCGTGGCTCTACGTTAACACGCGCAACTCAGGCTACGCTCGCCAAACGAGAGGAGCGGCAAAGGAATTTCGAGTATTTTTCGACACGCAAATTACCAAAACGGCTATCTCTTTTCGGATAGGCCCTCGCTCAATTACGCTCGAAATTCGATCGCAAGAAGATTAGCAGCGCTTACCGCTCCACATCCAGAATATGAAGTCTCCCACTCCATCGTGACACTTAACGGCCATCGTCCTCGCAACCCAATGAAACTTTCTCGCGCAACAATCAAAACCCCTGAACTAGCAAAACTCAATGACACCTTGATCAGTCACCGGAATTAGAGTGATCTCAGATGGCCGATCGGCCGCAACGCCGATCTCGTCACGCTGATCCTTAGTGACATCATCACCCTAAGAATGCGCAACAATCGATCTGTCATCGATTTTGGCGATTGCGCAACTCGGCGCGCACCAGTCGTCGCTACGCGGCGCAGAATTTGAGGCTAGATCGCGATGTCGTCTTCCGCGCAGCTCTACGGGGTCCTGGGGTTGGGCGGGGTGGCGCTCCCTCGTCGCTAGTTGGTCTCTCGCGGTTGCCTCGGTTGGGCGTAGGCGGGGTGAGCGGGGAGGCTGCAGCGCGCCGGCCGCCAGCGGAAATCGCGTCCGCCTTGGATTCCTGCGCTGCAGGGATCTGCGGTGTCTCCCCCCTCCGCAGCCTCGGTATCCTTCCCGCGAGATCGCCGCGGGTTCTCCTTGCCTCGAAATATGTTCGGCGTCGGAGTTGGTCGCTGGCTGGTAGCCGGAGTACTCGAAAAAAAAAAATGAAACGTGGGGTGTCAGAGCGCCAGCGCTGCATCCCGCGAGCCGAACTTCGCGAGGTGACCGCAAGCCTAATACAACCAGACGCCATTGATCTGGATTCACCGAGAAACTTAAAACAAACGAACAAAAAAAAAAGGAATAAAACTGTTAACTATCCAAGAAGGGCCGTCTACCCGCCGTTGTTTCTATGTCTGGGCCTTCGGGGTTCTCAGCGAGCACTGCTGGTTCCCCTTCCTCCGCCAAGTTTGTCTGGGGGAGCCCTCCTCTTCGCCACCGGAGCTGAAATTTCGATCGCAACCCGCCACCAGGACCCAGGGGAAAGAAGCGGAACGCCATTCAAATTCTGTTTATCATTATATATATTTTTTTTTTTTATTGGTATCTCCCCTCACACTTGCCCGCGTCTTCCCGGCCGGTTGCGGACGCCACAATTCGCAGGCGCAGCATCTCCACGACGAACTCTCCCTCGTTCCTTGCAACCGGGGGGGGGGTGATGGGGCGACTTCCCTCGCAACTTGGAGGGGTGACGGGGTGACTTCCCTCGCGACTGGGGTTGGCGGGGTGACCATCTTCGAACATCCCGGGGTTGGAATCTCCCTCGCCATGAGGGGGGGATTTGCCCTCTCGCCATGGTCCCCTCGCGAAGGGGCCCACGACTCGGTCCGCTGGCCTGGTCGTGACTGGCGGGGCACCTCGTCTTCGGGTACCCGGGCCCAGGCCCTGGTCACTCTATGATTTATAAATGAAGCAGGATAGTCGCGATCAGCACCATCTGTTGTAGTCTCCGATCCCTACGATAAGATAATAGATGACTGTAGATGATATGCAGATAATTTGCAGTTAACGTAATGAAAAACCTGCATTGAATTAAGAAACCAATAGAAATTCATAATTGATGATTTCTATGGGTTTCATCAACAGAATATGTTTGTCGAAAAAATGGGCGATACTAGAAGTATGTTTGTAGTGTTTTTTATTGTAAAATTTTATACATTTGATTGCATATTTTTTATTAAAAAATATTTGTCTGTATCTGTACGACATAATAAAAGCTTCAATAATTTTATCAGATAACGTATATTATTAATGAAAATATATTGTTAGATGCATGCACACTTTCAAACTTTGAAAAAAATAATGTTCTTAAAGTAGAAAACGTAAACTTCAATAAATCAGCCTAAAAAACAGGCATAGTTGTGGCATCTGGTTTCGCGACTTTTGATTCTGTTTTCGCAGCATTCGCTTGTCATTGTTTCGTAGTTGCTTTTTTTGGTTCGTGAGTAGGTTCATTTATTTCTCGCGGTCTCTTGTCTTTACGAACTGTTTTCAAGTAGCATTGATAAGCTACTTTGACAGGTAACGAAAGTCGATTGGTATTTTTGGGTATGATTCGTCCTCGGAGAACTCTGTTAATATACGTCAAAACAGCTTGCGAATACTTCACTACACAAATTTTTTTGAAAAATTTGAACACCTCCCTCTTGTGTTCGCCGCATATAAAGAAGGATAAATTTAGCTTACGCTGAAGCACGCGTTGAGACTTCAACCCGAGTTTAACGTGTGAAATGTCCGTCATGAAAATTTTACCGAGAATACGTTTAGCATGTAAATGCATATCCCTAAAGCAAGTACTTTCGCGTCTTATAGAGGACTGTTTTCCAAAACTGTGTAAACAGACGGAGCATGATTTTATCGATGGTAAATTTATTTGCAAGGATTTTATTATGTCGCCAGAGTGGCTGAAAATGTGACTTTTTTGTGGGATTTGATTTTTTATTTCATTTTGATGAAAATCTTGCGCTTCGTCATTTCCAATCAGATTATCCTCCTCATCTTCCTCGAAGAAATCCTCGTCGTCTACCTCGTGTGGTAAATACTCTGTACCATCGACCAAACTTTTACATTCTGAAAGAATGAACGCCCCACCGTCCTTTTCACAATTGTAACCCGGCGAGTGTTTGGATGTTAAATTTGTAATAAGTAACGATTTGAATATTGCTTCGAATTGATAGCATGTCGGGTTGTTGGACCTGTAGTCGTGGCTTTTTACGTTTCCGAAAAAATTTTCCAATGGATCCTGATTGACATTTCGCGTGTCAAAACTGTTGAAGCCAAGCGATTTTAATTTTCTCCACAACAATTGGAAACCCTGAAGCGTGTCAATTTAGTTTTGAAGACATGGAATATCAGTTTTTACGGGCTTATGACTTTGACTATCAACAAACCGCATGCTTTTCAATTGCCTCTTATAGCGTTAGAAAAAAATTCTTGGTGGTACGAATTATCACACCACGGAATGCGCTTGGGGTGATCATCGCCGTGACTAACGCCATTTGTTCCGCCTCCGATGCTATTCATTAAGTGGAGGATGAAGGCTGTATGAATTCCCTCGGTCGGCATCGTTCTGTTACCAATGCTGGTCTTAAACTGTCCTGAAAAAATTGAATATTAAAGAACCACGTCGAAATAACACGGGTTTATGTTGACATTTACAAATTCAGCTCACAGATTCAACAATAACAAATGCAACATACACACAAATTCAACGAGTCTAATTATTAGATTAATAATCTAATAATGTAGAATAATACCACAATGATTATGATATTGAATAAATTAAGGTACCACATTCAACGCAATCTTCGAATCGTCGAAAATAACCACTATTAGAAAGTAAACACTATCTGTAACCGATTGACACTGTTGGTATTATGGATGTTGGTGTGATTAATTTTATTTAATAATTGAAGATTTATTATGGAAAGATTGTTACTTTATTCAAAATAGAGTATCGGAGGTATGTCTTGGCAAACTGAAGGACCAGAGTGAACTGACTCCTTGGAGCTATATTACTGTAGCTGTAGTGGTAAAAATATATTTAAGGGTTTATACTATGCTTAAAATTATACCTAGTTTTTATGACTCTGTTCGCTACAGGGTTGACAATGTGTTTACCGAATGTTGCAAGAAAATGAAAACTTTCACTTTTAAAATAAATAAAATGAAACTTAGATATGAGAAATACAATATCTCAAAAGAGAGAAACTTTTGTAGACGAACTCAACATTTCAACAGACACACACACAAATTCAATACAATATCACATTCATATCAATTGTACATTTTTTTAATCCCTATTGTAACGATGTAATAATGTTCTTGAAATTAAATTTGAAATGAATTAAATTTTTTCTACGTTGAATCAATAACGTTGGAAATTTTGAAAAAAATACAATAATGTAGATTAATACCATAATCCACGTTATGGTATTAATTTACATCATTAGATTAATAATTTGACTGATATAATTAGTTATACTTATTAGATTAGTCTAATTATGAAACTAATCTAATCATTGAATTAGACTAGTTGAGTTTGTGTGTGTCGAATTTGCGTGTGTTGAATTTATTTTGTGTTATTTAGACATGTAGCCTAAATTACTACATATCCGAAACTTTATTACTGATAGGAAGAGAGACATCAGTATGGTAATTTTTTTTAACTATGCCAGCCGACTGGCCTGATCTCAAATACACAATGACGACTGTCAGTTGAACAAGTAGTGTATCTTACCACCGGATCTTGCAAGGACGTCGATAAAAAGAAACATCTTCTTGCTGAAAACCTGCATCATGAGCTTCACTCTCATTTTATTCATTTTTTTTATATTGTGACGTGGATTTTTCCGCTCCTCGGTCACTCGGAGAAGATGACCGAGACCTTACCACGTGCACAATAATTCGGAGTCCACGATGTCCCCTGAACCTGCAATAATACCGCGAAAGTTGTTGGGCGCCTGGCGTGGTCAACACGCCTCGGAATCGGTAATACGATATACCGCGACCATATGCTCGGTAGCTCAGTACCGCGGAAAGGGAAGGGGTAATTTTTGGGTAGAGAAAGATACGCCACACGTACGCCGACAAGTTATTTCACAAAGCAGCAGGAAAATGAAACAATATATTTCAAAATGGCGATAATACAAAAAAAAAAAAAAATAATAACAATACTGCGGAAGCTTTTCCTCGCGATCCCAAACGCAAATGCTTAGCTTACAAAAAAAAGAACGAGCAAACAAAATAATCAATCAAAAAAAAATGAAGGGATCCCGAAGACCTCTACGGCCTACGTGCGCTAGTCGCTATACTACTCGTGACCGCTAATTTACAAACAAAAAGAAACCAAAAGCAAAATCGGACGCGACGCGCTGCTCGCGATCGTCCTCTACCGAACGGCGCTAATCGCCAACTTAATACTAACGGATTATGCAAAAAAAAAAACTAAACTGAAACGAGGCTCGTCGCGTCACCCGCGACTGGCCGACGCGGTTCGGGATCGGCAATAAATTAATCAAACGAAAAGGAGATGAAATTTCTTATGTCTACGTGCGCTAGTCGCCAACTTATTACTACCGAATTATCCCACAAACCAAACGGAAAGAAGGCTCGTCGCGGCACCCGCGACCCTCCTTTAGGAACGAATATTTTTATTAGCGCGCACCCGAGCTCCACTTTGTCTGCGACGGCAGGACGCGGTCGCGAATTCGAATGCTCCCCGTGAGACTGCTCACGACCTACACGAGAACTGAGGCTGTATCGGATAAAGTAAGATGACCCCGTGTAACGGACTTCAGTTACACTCAAACTCGAGGCAATAATGTCTCGCTCAACCCGTGACTCGACTCGATCTCCTCGATCCCCCGAAATTACCGCTACTTCCTTATGCGCAACTCAGGCTACGGTCACCAAGCAAATGTATCGGCTAAAGAATCTCGAGTACAGTCGCTAACGCCAATCCTCACTGGCTATCCGTCCTCGGCAAGCCTTTACTAATGATCTCTCGAGATTCTCTCGCAAGAAGGTTAACAGCGCTTACCGCTCCACATCCACGAGACAAACGGGCCCACTCCCTCGTGATCTCTTGCTGCCATTTTCCGCAAATTTGTCACAATAGAAAAAACAACGCACAATCAATTTGTTCACCCGTCCTCTATGAACGCCAGAACTAGAGTGATCTCGAATGGTCGCAACGCCGATCTCGTCACGCTAATCCTTCGTGACGTCATCACCCTAAGAATGCGCAACAATCGATCGGTCATCGATTTTGGGGCGCGCAGCTCTACGGAGTCCTGGGGTTGGGCGGCGTGGTGCTCCCTCGTGGCTAGCTGGTCTCTCGCGGTTGCCTTGGTTGCGCGTAGGCGGGGTGAGTGGGGAGGCTGCGGCGCGCCGGCCGCCAGCGGGAATCGCGTCCGCCTTGGATTCCCGCGCTGCAGGGATCTCCGTTGCCTCCCCCTCCGCGGCCTCGGTGTCCTTCCCGCGAGATCTCCGCGGTTTCGCCTTGCCTCGAAAGATGTTCGGCGTCGGAGTTGTTCGCTGGAGGGTAGCTGGTGCACTCAAAAAAAATGAAAAACACAACCAAAGCCTGTAATATCTTGTTCGTCATGCGCTATTTCATCCCTGTCGAAGCCCGGGTGCGTGACTCCAGGTCTGGCGCTCTCTGGGATTATTTCGCGACTCGATTCTCGAAACTCTGATTCCTGGATCCCGCCCAGGGTTCAGGGAGTCTCTTGTAACGAGCAGGCCTAACCGGAATACCACGCTACAATCCCCCCCCCCAGACGGAACGTGGGGTGCCAGAGCGCCAGCGCTGCATCCCGCGAGCCGAACTTCGCGAGGTGACCGCAAGCTCGAAATAACCACACGCTATTGCGCGGTACTCACCGAGAACCCCCTCCACAGAGGACGATAAAACAACAAAAAACTCTTCTCTTCCGTATGGCCAGATGCACACTCGAATGTCCTTCGGGATTCTTCGCGAGCTCAACTGATCCCCTTCCTCACGTCAAGGTTGTCTAGGGGAGCCCTCTACTTCGCCACCGGACCTGAGATTTTTCTCGAAGCCTGCCACCTGGGATCTAGGAAAGAAAACGGATGCCCTTTATATTCGGTGAATCAATCTTTATTCCCATGGTAGAGAAAAGAGAAAAAAAAAATATGTTCGCATGGCCTAGCCACGTCGTCCCGGCCGGCCTCGATCCCGGCCCCGGCCAATCGCGGACGCTATTATCCGCCGTTGCAGGGTCTCTGCTTCCCCGATGAACTTGTCGGCCCTCGCGAGTGGGGGGGGGGGGGGGGGGGGGGGCGGTGGTCGGCGGGGCATCCTCCCTCGCTATCGGGGATGGCGGCATCGGCGTCTCCCTCGCAATCGAGGATGGCGGGAACGGCGTCTCCCTCGCGACGGGGAACAGCGGGACTACCAGCGTCATTAGGGGGGGGATTGCCAGGACGGCAGGTGGCGGGGGAAGGGAGCACCTGCCCGGTCGGCTTGGCTGGTCGTAGCAGCTCGGGCAGGAGGGCTTGGCACAGCCCGGCCACCAGCACCTGCGGCAAAACAGCCCCAAGTCCTCCTCGCAATCCCGATAGTCGTACCGCCGCCACCAGCAGTTCCAGCACTCCGCCGAGGGCAGCCACTGCCGCCAGTTCGGTGGCGCGGGGTGGCCCCCATCGTAGCCGGCTCTTGCTGGTGGGCGGGGGATCCTGGCCCACCGCAGCAGGTCCCGGACCGCATGGACGTCGTCGTCTGCCCTCTCTACTCCGCCACCAACTATGGGGAAGAGTCAGTCAGGATCGTAGCTATCGCCTGTCACTCCTCTCCTCTCCCTGAGAAGCCTGTTTACCCCTCACTGTTCCTATGCGCGAGTACCTCAGACTCCACGTACCGCTTTAAATCCTTGACGTGGTGCCTACCGAGACCCCGTCCTTCGCTATTCTCTAGTTCGTACACGACGGGTGAGATAACCCTCGCCACGCGAAACGGACCGGCAAATTTGGGGGCTAATTTTGCAGCTACCTATTGGGCTGCGGACGACAGAACTCGGTTTTGCTTCCACACCCTATCCCCAACTGCGAAACGGATATCCCGGTGCCCTTGGTTATAATACTGGGCCTGTCGCTCGTGGCCTCTTCGAGGTGTTTGGTCACCAGGTCACGCAATTCATCTTACTTCGACATTCGGTCCCCCCACACTTCGGGATGGGTAACGGGGATTTCCGCGGGACCTTCCACGAGCCGACGCAACTGCGTCCGGGGTTTGGGATCGCTACCCAAGTTTAAAAACGCGGGACTGACTCAGTGAGCTGTGCACGGCGGTATTGTACGCAAATCGGAACTCGTGAAGGTGTGCATCCCAGTCCTGATGATCGGCCTCGATGTACGCTACGATCATCGTCTTTATGACGCGATTCACCCTTTCTACGGCATCGGCTTGCGCGTGTTACGATAGTACCTTGGCGTGGGTAATATTGTACGCGACGCATAGTTCGGCGACAGCCTCATTCGCGAATTCCGTGCCTTTATCCGTCAGGAGCACCTCCGGGGTACCCCATCGGGACAGCACGAGATCTTCCAGTGCGATAAGAATATTCTTCGCTTTTGATTTTCGCAAAGGCGCTAACTCCACCCATCGGGTAAACAGATCTTCGAAAACTAAAAGGTACTCGAAACCAGCCCGACTTCGAGGAAATGGACCCATGACGTCCGCCGCAACTACGGTACAGGGCGTGTCGACGACCCGTCGACCCATAAGGCCCGCCGGTGGCGCCTGCTACACCTTGCACTCTTGGCAGCGCTCGCAGCCCGGACCAGTAGTAATCAGCTTTCGCTCGCGCGTGGGTCTTCTCGACACCCAAATGCCCTGCTTGGGGGTCTTCGTGGACTTCGGTGAAAATACGCGACCGCTGCTTCCTCGGAAGCACTAATTTCCACGGCGCCAAGTTCGCTAGTATCGGTTTAACCAAGGGATCTGCCCGTAGATGGTACAGACACCCCTGGACTACTGACCAAGTCCGGAACTTGTGTGGGTAGTCTAGGACGTCCTGGACGCGATGATGATACCAGGGATCGACAACGGCTTCCCAGGCGGCTTCACGCTCTGTCCCTAGTCTGTCGTCCCCAGCAACGTCGAGGGCGACCAGCTGCTCAGTCCCCTCTTCGTCTTCGTACATCCGCGATAATGCATCAGGCATATGGTGCATCGCCCCTTTTCGATGTTCAGGGCTTCCACTACCTGGTGGACCTCAAATTAGTTGCAATAGTGGCATGAAATCAGGAGAAAAGTGGCACAGGATTAGGAAAAAAGTGGCCTTAAATGCCTAACAGAATCACATCTTTTCACTGGTTATAGATCATAATCTCAATAACGTGTGAAAAATATGCAAGAATTTTCGATAATTTTATGAAATTTATTTATTTTTCATCACAGTGTGTATCAAATATATCTACATTGCACATTTAGTTTCCAACGTAACATAACACGAAATCATATTACTTTTACTTAATATACTTAAAAATAACATTGCTCATCACATTTATTAATTGGACGTGAACATTGATAAAGGAATATACCCAGTAAACATGAGCCGGTTAAAATGTGGTTGAAGAAACGTTAAGGTCGTATAATTATGGTATAGGTAGAAAATATTACCGTGTTCGATATACGGTAATTTTTCAGTAAAATATTAATCGTTGTCTCTCCACAAATATTATACGATTTTCATTACACGTGCATTTAAACAACGGTTTCTAGACTAATAATCAACGTTTTGTTTACTAGTTCAATTGCTAATTTAAATTCGTTAAAAACCGGTATATTTATAGATATTAAAATACAAATTTTCTACGTTTCATCGTCAACGTTTTGTTGTGGTAAGCGAGATTCGTAGTATAAACGTGTGGTAAAACCGTTTATATTTCTAGTCTTATGAACAGTTAATGTTTTATTCCTTCACCGGTAACACAAGTTTAACGTTTCATTCACTGCTTTTCTACAACATTTAAACAACGGTTTCTAGACTAATAATCAACGTTTTGTTTACTAGCTCAATTGTCAATTTAAATTCGTTAAAAATCGGTATATTTGTAGGTATTAAAATACGAAATTTCTGCGTTCCATCATTAACGTTTTATTGTGGTAAGCGAGATCCGTAGTATAAACGTGTGGTAAAATCCATTATATTTCTAGTCTCATGAACAGCTAATATACATATTTTATTCCTTCACCAGTAACACAAGTTTAACGTTTCGTATAGTTACCATACCTTGCCAATATGTTCTCATTAATTGTTTAATAATTAAGTCAATACACTTTTGATCTACTGATCACATGTAATACGTGAAAATTACGTCGTACATAGACTTGTCATATCGATACACAGAATTATATACCTACTCGGGCTGAAACGTAAACAAGATTTGTTTCCTACCTTTCTGACCTTCATATCCAAGAATACTACCCTTTTCAACATAGTAAGGGCAGGAATCAACTTTTACATCATTTACTTACATATTGCGATGTTTGAATTTGGAACTATAATCATTATATTCAAGTTTTTCTCGTGTTAGCAGTGACTAAAATTCAACGTTTTGTTATCCTCCTCAGCACGTTTTTCTGATTACCTTAAATTTTGTAAACACCTGGTCATTCGATTTCCAATCTTTGTTTTCATTCGATAAACTAGTAAGTATCATCAAAAATATGAAAAAATTCAGGTGACATAACACTAGAAGTGATAATTTTATTCTACGTAATATTGTAAAGTAGAACAATATGTTACCTCCATTTTTTCAAATTCTTTTCCTTGTGTTATTGTTAATTCCCCAACATAGGAAAAAAAGTTGAAAAATCGATGAACAGATTTTTTTACAAAGGTCGCCAAGAAATTACGTAGTTGAGCATATAAGTGCATCCCTTCGCGGCGTCTTTATTAATTGTAAAACATACGCTTTCCTATACCATAATGTATATATTGGAATAACCCATGCTAGTAAAGCGAGTGGCCGTAGATGAAGCTCGTGTACCATGGATGTTACATATACGTATAATGAGCGCATGTGTCAAACGACAAGCGGTCGCGAAGAATCGAGAATGTCCTAGCGTGAAATACTCGCGCCTCTTCTTCTGCCTCTGATTGGCTCGCTAGGTCAGCGTGTTGTAACTCGTACGGTTCCTGCACGCTGAGAGCCGAGGACGACGCGCCAGAATGCCCCCCCCCCACCACCGTTCGCGAAGGCTCTCAGCTCACGCGATCAGTGAATCAGTCTAATTTGACCAACTTCCGAGGTCAGTGCACGTCCGTGTTTATGTGAGCCTTCATAAGCTGGTAAGTACAAATGTATTTCCTATTTGGAAAAATTTATCACGATGATTTAATACAGACGAAAATGACAATACAGGCGTAAATAACCTGACAATAAAAAGAAGAATAAAAAGAAATACTTTGTGATTGCGTCGTACTTGCTTTTGAACGTCGCCGAAAGGATGTAGGCACAATAGAATTGCTTGTAGATAATGCTATAAGAAGCATGTGTATGGTATGGAATATATACTGATTGCAAATAGAAGCCGCAGATATTTATTGTTAGCTTCACTCTTACTTGTGAAGGCATCGTTTTTCTTTTATAAGGTTATCCAGTGAAATAGATCGCTAACACATACGTATCATGTACGAATGAACGATCATTTAGTGGCTGCACCTTTTCCCAATAAACACACAGTGGTTGAAATGATATATAATAGACCTGTCAAGACACGTTGAGAGAACGTTGAAATGGCACATAAAAATTATTCTACCTAGAATACAGGTGTTAAATACTATGTATTTTCAGGTATTTGACGGATTAGCAGTGATATCGAGGAAGTGAATGCTCCAGCTGCGGTCGAATAATAATTAAAACTTATGCGTACTGCGTACCTAGACAACGCTTTCTATAGCGTCTGTGTTCTTTTTTGAAATAATGTGCCAATACTTTTTATTATTTTACTTTGTCAGGATTGTGATTTTTTACCTAGTCCCGAGATGAAAGTTAACAATTTTCCTCGTTAGGGTATAATCATTGTATGATTATTTTGTTTCATGTTTTATTTGTTATCAAACCTCTTGTATCGGATATAAGTTTTTGTTTGTTCATGTTTACTCAATTTTACTATTTGCTATACTTCTATACTCTTGTGAGTACATCTGTACAATTGAGGTATGCGTATATGTAAAAGACTGTATGTTTATTTATACATCCCAGTCAACAATCACACAGTTACATCGTTGGCATAATAAAATGTCCGCATCAACGATACAGACAAACTGGTATATAAAAAACTACTGTTATGTTTCGGATACATTGTTAAAGCGGATATTTCGATACGTGTGCAATGTAACTATTGTCATTGTTGCCTTGGATGAAAGTACCTTATAATAAATATATATCATGTTTCGCAAAGGTGTGTGCTTTATCTCATTTAGTTGTCCTGTATTTCTCATAAGAATACATAGGTGTGGATGTAAAATAATTAATATCATTTAATTGGTGCAAGTTACCATTACTGAAATAGCTAAGAATGTGAGCGTTGCTGTATCATCTAACCCCTGAGATAAGTCCATATTGACCATACAAGAAGCTTTTAACAGCTTGTGTATTAATATAGTATGTACATGAAAAATTATACCGAAAACATATTCTCAAGTTGGTTGTTACACGTTTATCGGAACCGCGTGATATTCGATTAAGTGTATTCAGTTAAACGTATAATAATTGTTTACGGATATCGTTTTTACGTTAAATCAACACACATTAAGTACGTGTATTATTATAAAAAAAATTTTCCAATGAACACGCTTATTAAACGTGTTTGAACCACGAAAAATGGTGGCTGTAACAGGTATATATTAAACGTCTACGTTGACATTTAAATTGCGTTCTTTCATACTTGTTTCATTACGTTTCTGAAAACCGTAATTTCGACGTTTACTTCAACCGTGGAATATCCGGATCATAATCACTAACAGAAAACGTTGATGAGCGCAGTCGAAAAAACCTATATCAGGGCGGACATTTTTCACGAGAAAAAACGTATGTGCTGAACGATTATTCAACTATATACAACGTTACTTTTCGACGAATTTCTTACGATTTATTTACCAGCAATGTTTATTGGGTAAAATAGTACGTTAGAATATTTTATAATGACGAAAGTATTAGGTACTATTCGTACTTGACCAGAAAAACATTTTTTTAATATATTCAATCCTAGTCTTCTAATTCTATTATTACCATATAGTTAGTCTTCGTTTAACCGAACTTGAGCATATGCTGTGATCAGTCGATTTAAATATCTTTGGTTATTTTTTGTTTCTTGGCAAATAAATCTGATAGCAGTCCACTCTTTCTTTTTTCTACTTGCTTAGCCAATCGGGATGCAACATTTTCTTGAGTTCTCTCTTGTTCTCGTAATTTTTCGGCACCCTCAATCAAACCTTGTGCCAATTGGGCTGCTTGTAAATCCTGGTTTTTAAGCGCTACTTGTAATCGTTTATTTGCTTCTGATAACAGAGCGTCAGCGCTTTGTTTCTTCATGTCTTGCTCTTTCTGTGCTACTTTGAGTTTCACTTCAAGGTCTTCAATACTCTGTTTCTTCGATTCTATCTCTTTCAAATTTTCTTTTTCTTGCTCAAGTCTCATTTTTTCGGCTTTTGCCGCTTCGGCAGTTTTGTATTTTTTCTTCCGTTCCTCCTCTAAGAAGCATGTGTAGTTTTGATGTGCTAAGCGTCCGCTGGTAATTAAGTCTCTTGTTATAGGAACTAGATGGGGTTTATTTTTGAACTTTTTAGTTCCATCACAAATCGCCAATCGAGCATTCAATGTCCTTTCAGACATTGGAGCTTTATCTATTGATAAAATCCTTTTAGATCTAGAGAAACCTCGTTCTACGTCCGCACTACCATGAGCTAAAGCCAAGCATGCTTTAACAACTCTGGTGATTATTGGATACTTTTGGATGTTACTTGAATCTTTCACACTGAAGACATTTTTCTGCCAGTAATGATCGATACGATCTTGTTCAAGTTCTGGTAGATCTTCTAATTGTAGGAGTTTCCATTCATCTAAGAGTGTACTTGATGAAATAGCCTCCAGCAATGGCATTGCTTCCGCTATTTTTACAATGTGTGAGCAGCTTATGGTTCGCTTTATTCTCTGTGGTTGTAGACATCGGCACGAGTAGATGAGATTTGAATGTGGATATGCTTGAAGTGAGGATTTCTTCAAGATGTGCAATGCTGCTTCTTTGTAGTGGTTTCGAGCTTGCAGCAAGAAGTGTTGTCTCTCCTTATCACTCAATGCATTGTCATTGAGACATTCTTGCACTGTTTTATCAATCACGATAGAATTTATTGGACATAAATTGGTGTCCGCGAATAATATATGTCCTTTCATATCATTTTTCTTATAATTCTTTAGGCTCTCAACTTTACAAACTCGACCAGCGAGTGTAAGTATTACATTTTGAAGTTCGTCAAACAAAATATGTATTAAAGGTTCCTCTTTTTGGAATTGTAACGAAAATTTAGTGAAAATAGCAGCACTATCAATGACAAAATAGAATTGAGCTTTCATATCTTTCTGCCGTATGTATTTACATATCGTAAGGTACTTTTGTGATGCCATGAGTTGCTTGCAATCTTTCTTATTCGGGATAAACCGTAGAAAATACCTGGTAAGTCCTTTGCACTGTTCCAAAACGCGTTGTGCACTAGGTTCTAGTGTCAGCCATCGAGTCGCTACGTGTTTGATGAAGTGGTTAGTTGGAAGATTTTCTTCAATCTGACACTTCTCAAAGTATTCACAGCGAGATGGCCACCCATGGAAAAAATAGTAAATTTGCAATATGAGGTCACTGACTTCGTTGCCAAGTTCACTGAGGCCTTTTAGAAATGCATTGTGAATAATATGAATATTACACCATCCGATATCAAGTAGTCCCTTGCCACGCAGTTGATTTACTTCTGTATTTAAGATTGACCATACTTTTTTATTAACATTCGGACCATCAGCGCCCAGCATGATTAACTTATCCTGTAGAAAGTCAGCTTCCACAATAGCTTTATTGATGCATTTAGCTAATTCTTCGGCAGTTACATGACCCATGAAAAATGTTTGTACATGATGGGCAACAACTTCTTTGTTAGTTTCAGAAAAATATCGGACTCTAACCTGCAACTCTTTTTTATGTTCTACATTAGTTGTTTCGTCATATGAGAGACAGTAACTTGTAGACTGCTGAACATCGTCGGTAAGAATTTTCTTGAAATATGGTCCTAAGGCCTCAGTGATTAAGTATCCTAGCTTTGTACGGCCGAGACTGAACTTCTCAGAAATAGCTCCTGGAAACATGGCTTGGAAAACTTCTTTCAAATCATCACATGATGCTGCTGACATATTACTATGGACATTTTTGATTGCCCAAATGATTTCAGCTTTCATATCAGCGTCAAGTTGGTTGCACAACACCATTCGTTGCGGTTCCTTGGCACGGCCGTCCTCAGCAGGAACAGATCCATCCAATTTTAGTTGCTTTTGATCCAGTTTAGTACGAGCTTCCAGCTTGTGTTTTGTGGAGGAAGAATGTTGAATGATAAAATGAAAACCCTTCGTTACGTACGAAAATGAGGTATTGCAGATTTGACAATACAATTCATTGCCTGTATCAATTTGTTTGCACCACGTGGATACCTTATATCCTAAAGGATCATTCCTCAGCAGCCAGCTGCTTTGAAATTTATATTGACGGACCATCGCTCAACTATAAAAGAAAAAGAAAATAATGTCACTCTACACTGAATTCGACTGAATAATACGCGAGAACATTGGCGCCTTCAAATAATAAAGACAGAGTCTGGTCAAGCTCTGGAAATACCTATACTACGATAGATGCGACATAACCTCTAACTATCAAATCTTTCATTAGAAATGGGTATTAACTTGTTAACTCAAATGAACTGAACTAGTAACTCATTATCAGCAGTATATACTAAATCCACTGTTGTTATTTGAAATAACTTGCGTACAAATAAGAATAAATACTTACGTCACTTGTATTGTCACTGCTACATAAAACGCGGAACGCGGAGACCACGTGGTGCCTCGGGGGGCTGCTGCGACTAGCGGCGAAAATCCATTATAGTGGCTGTGACAGACGACACAAACCACCATGGAAAATGGCGACGCTACGGCGCAAATTAGCACTAAGCGTACGCGCGGTATTTGAAACCGAATTAACAGCATATGGACACGATTTTTTTTTTCACGCAAATGTTATGAAAATTTTCAATTTCGCAATGAAATACATGTAAATAGTGGCATTAGAGGCAATTTCTGCAAAAAAGAGGCAAAAAAGTGGCATCATAAAAAAAAGTGGCAACATAGTGGCATTAGAGGCAGAGTGGCAGCCCTGGATGTTTGATCTCGCAATCATATTCGAGCAAATCGAGCGCCCACCCAGGTAATCGACCCGTCGGATTTCTCAATTCCCGCAACCACTTTGAACTCGCGTGGTCGGTTATCACGGTGAAGTGATAACCTTCAAAGTATGCTCTAAACTTCTTGAAGGCTCATATCACCGCGAGGCATTCCTGCTCGGTTGTGGAATACTACCGTTCCGCGTCCGACATGGTCCGACTCGCGTACGCGATCACACCACGAGCCTTCTCGTAACTTGTTAGCGACCTAAGCTTTTTGGAACGCAATTAGTGATCCAAAAATCAAAATGGCCGTTGGGACATCGGGTCTCACTTCTCTACGATAGGCAACGGCCAAAGCCCTTGAGGTGGAGGCAATGCGAAAACAATATTTCGGGTTGAGCAAGCTTCGGCGGATTGAGGTGTACAAAAACACCTCAGACGAGGTTTTGAGCACTCGGAAGAGTCAAAGCCTCAAAATTATAGAAATAAAAATAACAATATTGATTTTGAACAAAGAAATCGTGGTTCTTTTCAAGACCAGAAAAACAAGCGTGGAACGCGGTTATGACAAATCAAACCGGCTTGACTTGTATATTTTGTAAAAAAATAGAACATGACGTCAACCGTTGTTTTCTGATTAAAAAAATTATTGGAGAATCAATGCAGAGTTCGAATCCGAACTCTTATAAATGGCGTAAGAAAGATATAGAAATAGGGGAAGCAAATCCTCAGTCGAGCTCTTCAACAGGAACTCGTCCAAAAAACTAATTTCAGATGATTTGTCGGGGCGAAAATCATCGCAGATTGTTAACAGTGGAAGCCCTCTTGGAGAACAGTTTTTAATTAGAAGTCTACGACAGTCTGGTCTCTACGCGCACGGTACTGTAAATGGCGTCGATTGTCTTTGGGTGATAGACACCGGCGCGGAAGTAACCGTAGTTCGATCGGATCTCTGTAAATCCGATGACCAGATTGTTCCCTCTTTATCCCTGCGAACAGCCACTGGAGAGACGACCCTGGTTTTAAGACAGGTGACTGTCCAAATTAACCTTTTTGGGTGTATCGACTCTCCACATAAGGTTTTTATAGCAGATATAGAGGATGAAGGTATTTTGGGAATAGACTTTCTCACAGCTCATAACTGTGTTATCTCGACTAAGAGAAATTCACTAGCTTCACACAATCGCAAAATAACTCTTTGTACGAATAGGAATGCAATTTATTGGACTCCTAGAATTCAGGAAATAGAACTTTCAGACGATGATTTTCAACAACACTTTCCTTTACATTACAGGGCCTTGTTGAGAAATCTTCGATTTCATTGAATTTAGCTCAGTTAGAATCGTTTGAATCTCTTCTGCTAGAGTTTATAGATTCTTTCGCCAAAGATAGTGGTGATAAAGGCCGACGTACTTCCGTCAAGCACAAGATCGACGTCGGAGAGAATTCACCAATAAAACAAGCTCCTCGAAGACTCGCTCTCAACGCCCGAGAAGAGGTGAAGAAGCTTGTGGAAGACATGTTAATGAACGATGTGATTGAACCATCGTCTAGTCCCTGGGCCTCACCAATCGTCCTTCTTAACAAAAAGGACGGATCCAAACGATTTTGTATCGATTACAGGAAGCTGAATGATATAACGAAGGAAGATTCTTACCCTCTACCCAGAATCGACGAGACACTCGACCTGATAGTTGGTGCAACTTGGTTCAGCACCATAGATCGTCAGAGCGGATACTGGCAGGTCGAAAAGAATCCTCTAGATAAAGAAAAAACAGCTTTTGTTACGGGTTTAGGAGGATTATGTCAGTCCAAGGTTATGCCATTTGGTTTGAGTAATGCCCCGGCTACCTTTGAACGAATGATGGAGGCTGTTCTCCATGGGCTCAATGGCAAAATTTGCCTTGTTTATTTAGACGGTATAATCGTCTTTGGCAAGAACTTTGAAGAAGTTCAAAATCCCAAACAAGTTTTCGCCAGGCTGAAGCAAGCAGGCCTAAAAATGAGCCCGAAAAAATGCCATTTGTTCCAGAAAGAAGTAGTCTTCCTCGGACATATCGTCTCAGCACAAGGTGTGAAGACCGACCCATCCAAAATAGAGAAGGTTTCTTCTTGGCCGACACCTAAGAATAAAGAAAAAATTCAATGCTTTTTAGGCCTTTGTACGTATTACAGAAGATTTGCAAAAGATTTCGGTAGTATAGCTAAACCTTTCCATCACTTGACCGGAATCAAGATTCCTTTTGACTGGACCCCGGAATGCGAAGAATCTTTCAAGAAATTGAAAGAAAATCATATTTCTTCGCCGATTTTAGCTTATCCCGAGGTCGAACTTCCTTTCATTTTAGATACGGATGCCTCTCTTTCAGGAATAGATGGGGTTCTGTCACACATTCAGGGAGGTCAAGAGACAGTGATAAGTTATTTCAGCAGAGTTCTGAGTAAAACCGAGAGGAATTATTGTGTCACTCGTAGAGAACTTTTAGCTGTTGTTAAGACCGTAGTTCATTTTCATCATTATCTGTACGGTAGGAGATTTTCGATACGAACAGACCATGCTTCTCGTAGGTGGTTACTTTCGTTCAAATCACCCGAAGGTCAGGTAGCTAGATGGTTAGAAAGGCTCGGACAGTACGATTTTGACATTCGTCATCGAGCAGGAATTCATCATGGAAACGCCGATGCTCTCTCTCGAAGACCCTGCGAAGAAATGTCAGAGTGTAAACAGTGTGCACGATTAGAGAAAAACCGAAACCCTGTTTCCTGTTTTGATACAGAAGATTTCTCTCGAAAATAACCAGGAGGAATGGAGAAAATCACAAGAGGACGACACTTTGACTCAAGTGTCCTGGAAGGAAACGGAAACTCGTCCGGACTGGCAGGATGTATTTTTAGCCGAGCCAGATTTGAAAATTTATTGGGTTCAATGGGACTCTATCCTTTCAATTGATGGAATTTTATACCGAAAATGGGAATCTGCAGACTTGAAAGAAATCAGGTGGCAACTTTTGGTTCCCAGGACACGAGTTCCGGAGATTCTTGCTCTTCATCATGATTCTCCTGCAGGCGGACACTTCGCTTCCAATAAAACTCTTGGCAGAAGTCGCAACTTCTACTTTTGGCCCCGTTGCCGGACGGACGTTGAAGATTGGTGCCGAAGATGTCGAATCTGCACGGCAAAGAAAGGAACTCGGGCGAAAGGATAAAGCTCTCTCTAAATTCACAACGTGGGAGCTCCATTCGAAAGGATACCGATGGACATTCTCGGACCTCTCCCGATAACCCATTTTGGAAATAAATATGCTTTGGTTATTGCTGATAATTTTACTAAGTGGCCTGAAGTGGTTCCTCTCGCTAATCAAGAAGCCTCCACTGTAGCACAGGCATTCGTTAAAGAGTTTATTTGTAGACACGGAGTTCCTCTAAAACTTCATACTGATCAAGGCCGAAATTTTGAGTCAACCTTAATTAAAGAGGTTACTCAGATTTTAGGGGTTAGAAAAACTCGTACGACTCCTTTGCATCCGCAATCTCACGGCATGATAGAGCGTCTGAATCGAACCTTCCTACAGTATTTGTCGTCCTTCGTAGAGCAGAATCAGAGAGACTGGGTCTCCTGGATCCCTCTTTTTCTCTTATCTTACAGATCTGCGATTCATGAGACGACAAAGCAGACGCCGGCCCTCATGCTCACTGGAAGAAATCTTCGAGTTCCGTCAGATTTAGAGAAAGGCCCTGTTCCTGTGCAAAGACAGCATCAAACAGATCATGCCTTTTTATTACAGCAACGTTTAGAGGGAATTCATCACTTTGCTAGGAGTAGAATTTCTATGGCTTCAGACAAATTAAAAACTCGTTATGATATTCGAGCCAGAGATTTAAAATTCAATTTTGGAGATTTTGTCTAGCTTTTTCAACTCCGAAGACAAAGGATGATGTCCCAAACTACAAAGAAATTGGGAAGGCCCTTACTTAGCGGTCAACCGGATGAATGATGTTTTTAGAATCCGAAGATCTTCTCATTCGCGTCAGAAAGTGGTTCACTTGGATCGTCTTTCTCCATTTGAATAAGATCAACCTGGAACAGTCTCTTCAAGACCAAGAACATCCTTGGAGGTTAGATCTCCAAACGTACACCCTTGACGACTGTGATCGACTTGACCTTCTTTACAGTCGGTCATCGATTGGGAGAAGAATCTGCCTTTTGGAATTCATTTGAGTAAAACTCGACCGCTTATGATCATAATTGAAGGGAATATCGGATGCGGAAAAACAACTTTTACCAAGAGGTTTTTAGCAGATCGCCAGGTCTGTACACTTTTAGAACCTCTTGAGGAATATCGAGACGTAGCTGGAATTAATCTCTTAGATTTGATGTATCAGGACCCAGATCGTTATTGCTATTATTTTCAGCATTTCGCTCAGATGGTTATGTTAGATAGACATCTCCAGTCGACTTTATTGCCTGTAAAGGTGATGGAAAGATCGATATTCATTAGCAATTGTTTCGTAGAAGCTCGTTGTCCCCGTCGGGGGGGAGTAGTGTTACAAAGGGTGAAATCACCCGTTTTGCCCCCTTTTCAATGATCTAGTAGTCATCATAGATAAAAGACGTTTATAAACCTCTTAAGTCTTTCAAAAGAATAAGGTTGCTACGTCAACCAACATTATTGTAAAAACAGTCTTGTTTCAGACTTAAAACGAGAAACACATATCTTGCAATTAAAGCTTTTTCACGACACTTCATTTACGCCTTTGATTTTGGCTTCATAATCAAACTCACGGATCCATATTTATTTTCGTTACATCAGAGAACGTTACAATATATTTCCAGCCAGCGATAATACAAAACAAAAGAAATGATACTCCAAAAGTCGCTCTTCGCGATTCCAAATACCAATACTTGGGTTTAACAAAAAGACAAGAAAGAACAAAAAAAAATTAGTAGATCTAGAAGACCTCTACGGCCTACGTGCGCCAGTCACTGCCTTAAGAATAAACGCTAACTCACAAAAACTAAAAACAAAATTGGACCCGACGCGCTGCCCGCGATCGTCCTCTACGGAATGGCGCTGATCGCCAACTTAATAATAAACTTCTCGACGAAAACGGAACCGCAATCCCGACCGACACGCTGACCGCGATCGGTAATAAATCAAAAAAAAAAAAATTGCACATGCCTACGGACGCCAATCGCCACCTTATTACTAACTAATAATACAAAAGCCCAAACGAAAAAAGGGCTCGCCGCGTTACCCGCGACTGTCCTCTACAAAAAAAATTGTAATCTACATGCACCCGAGCTCAACTTTCTCCGTGACGTCGCGACGCGGTTCGCGAATTCGAACGCTCCCCTTTCGACGGCTCGCGACCTACACGAGAAATGATATTTTATCGTACTGATTTGACGTGACCCCTCGTAACGGAATTTGGTTTCACTCAAATTTGAGACAATAGTGCCTCGGCTCAACACGTGGCTCCACTCGACCTTCTCGATCACCCGAAGTTGGCTCTGCTTTATTACGCGCAACTCAGGCTACGCTCACCAAACGAAAGAATCGGTAAACGATTGGTGAGGATTTTCTGACAACCAAATTACAAACGGCCATCCTTTCTCGGACAAGCCCTCGCTCAATTGCTCTCGAAATAAGATCGCGAGAATATCAGCAACGCTTACCGCTCCACATCCAGGAGGTCGATTCTGTACTAGGCGCAATCGAATAGCGTCCGACGCAAAGTCGACATAGCTTCGGAAGCGTTATATATTGCGTACGACGCGATTCCGTACCATCTCAAATTGGCGCAGTAACTGCGTCAGTGACGATATTTAGCGTCAGAATATTGTGCGGGCTGTCGATCCCGTGCAATCGCGATTTCGTCTTTCATTGCGTTGTAAGGTGAGGTAAAATGTGTAGTGTACGTGAGGACGCGGTATGAGTATGAGAGAGTGCGTGGTGTATGTATAAATGTGTGTGTGTGTGTGTGGTGTGGTGTGAGAAGCTTGTAAGGTGTGAAGAACTCATCAGTCAAAATAAAGCCGCCAAGCGATTAACGTCTCTTGTTCTCTCTTACCTGCACGACACCACAATTCTCATGGTCATTTTATACATTTTTCTGCTTCAGCAATGTTTATCAATGTACAAGCCTGATATGGCGGGAAGAATAATCAACGCTTGTGCCATGTTGCATAATATGGAGTTGCATTATCGAATACCATTTGAAGAGTTCGCCTAGGAAGATGTCGCACAAGCTAATGCTATGCCAGCACCCGGACCTTGTATTGCTGAACCTCTTGAAGGAAGAGCACGCCTTGCTGAGGGACGCCGTGTACAACAGCAACTTATCCGAGACAACTTTATGCACTTGTAGTTGGCGGTGTATATGTGACTTCGTGAAGAATCCGGAAAATCATATGAAATACAGTAGCGCCCAAAAGTATTTTGACAAACATAGTAATTGAGTTAATCGCATGCAAGAATAAACTACAAAAATCAATAATATTATTTGTTGAAACAAATTCGATGTTCTATATAGTTGTTAAAAATGATCTCTCGATTACTCGAAAATGAAGTTGAAATAAAGAAAAGTAAGAGAAACGATTGATCAAAGTGATGACGAATTTTATATTTTCAAAATACTTTTGAGCATTACTGTATGTATGTGGTGAGACTTGATAGATATATATATATATATGTCTTATACCATATCTCTAGCGTTGAGATGTCCTGTATATGACGAAAATTGTATATAATTTGAACTGTTTTGAATGAGAAGAAGCGTGTGAGTTTAAATTTGTATTGCTTCCTTAGAGTCTACTGTCTTTCATCGATTTTTCGCTATGAAAAGTAACTTTTGTGATTTACTCTGCAGCTGACTATGTTTTAAGGTTTCCGGCAAGCCTACGGAATTTAAGAAAAAACGAACAAAAAAATGTGCATAACCTGCCAAAAAAGATGGGCGTTCAAAAAAATTAAAAACTTTATTTAACCTGAACTCATTCGGCGTTTTTATTTTACATCTCAATTTCTGAGCATGTCACAGTAAAAAATTCTTAAAAACAAAACCACGTCCGTGTGTAAGAAATCATACATAAAGTTTCATATAAAAAAAAAAAAATTTTAATAAGGATATGATGGAGATTAATGGAATCCTGTCATCGCTACCGCTATTGAATTTAGAGCCTGGCATATCTGCCTCTTTACTTCTAATTTCTCTTTCTCCAGCTCCAGTCGTTTGGCTTCGTTATTTGCAGACATTACCATCGCCTGTGACATTCTCTAAAACATATAAGTACAAACGTTTGCACAATTCCACTGGCATAATAATTTGCAGATCGATTTATTCATATACAGTTTAAACAGAAATACCTCAAGTATTTCGTTCTGCTTTTGTTGCATTTCTACAACCGTCTTAAAGACATCATCTCTTCTTTTGTTTTTCTTCCTGCGAACGGCTCTGACAGGGTGTGTGGCTTTTTTTATCTTTGGGGTTGTCTGCTGCAATGATGGGTGTGACAGTGTGTGCGATGATGATGCTATGCCATCATCACTGCAGACAACTTCTACCAATGTTTCAGGTTCTGCAAGGTTCTTCAATTCATCAGCTTCTTGGATGGTGTGTTCCTCCTCCTGTCCTATTGCCGTGTCTGATTCTACGAATAAAATACGTTGCCACAACATCATATTATACATCATTATTGTTAGTAATACACGTGGCTGCTCGGGACATACGCTTACCAATTGTGGTGCTTGTCGACACTATATTGTATTCTTCAAATACTGATATATGAGTAGGTATCTCGTTTAAAACTGACTCGTCTGCTTCCCGCAGTTGTGTAATTGCAGACTGAAATATGTAAATGAATAAACATGTTTGGCTTTTCAATCATTTAAATGGAAGGGATTAATTTGTATACCATTTATGGGGGCTGAGCTAGAGCAGTTGATCCGACATAAATGAGTTCCTTTATTCAGCGTTAAATTTAACTTACTTTAATACTATCGGTTATTATCGTTCATTCACGCATATTTTTCAAATTATTTGCCACAATTTTGATCTCGTCTTGTACTCGGTATATAATCTATCTAAAAGAATATCTTCTGTAAGCAGTTTTTGTATTTCATGTTCTCATTACATACCATCTCTTCAGGCACCGAATCAGGGACCCTGCACCCTTCCCTTGCAGCAGGTCCTATCAATCCGAGGATCATCAAATCTTCTTCCGATAGCGTATTATTATCCATAGGAAAATTGCCAGTTTTGATGCGGGCATTTTTAAGGCTTACAGCTTTGGCTCTGACTCGAGTTTTTATATCCTTCCAAACCTGAAAAATGCCATAAGAACTGTTCTTCAAAAATGGAGTTTCCACCGTCACAAAGCTTTCAGTCTCGTTTCAAAGCTTTCATTTCAGTTCTGGTAGAAACTTGGTGAATGAGAATAAAAAAATTCACCTATTATGGTTTCATCTATAAGTAAATTATACCAACTGCAAATAAACAGTGTTCAAAAAATCAACGTTTTTATAAGGAAGTTTTCGAAGTTTACTCACTTTCTGCCACTGAATTTGTGTTTTCTCAAACCCTCAGGAGTTCAATTCCCTTGTTAGTGCTTTTAAAGAGAGCTTTTATCATTATTATTATGTACACTTACTCCTGAATGACTCTTAGGCGGCAGGATCGGGGGGGGGGGGGGGGGGGGGGGTTGCACGTAAAGAGTTCGCTCTATTTTAGAGATTGGAGAGGAAATAACTTTAATAGTAGCATTACATTTCACAAGGAAAATATTTCGGCTTCGCCGTAGAATTGGCCAGAAAGAGAGAGGTTGAAAATTCTGCTACAGTCCGTCCCGTTGTGGTCTCACAAAATGGCGTCGTCGCCATGCGGCCTCCCGCCCGCTTACAGTAACTGCGTCCCACTCCTTGTTCACACAGAACGCATACAAACACACTCACGGCTCCCACACAGAGAATCCCCGGCCACACAGGCACCGTTGAGGTGGAGGGTCGCGATCCCTCCACTCAACCGTGGGTTGCACTCGCCTCCTCGCTCGCACTCTCCGACGGTACGCGTCGGACTGGGGCGAGATGGGGTCCTTTCGCCAGCCCCACGACCAGATCACGTGGTTGGTAGGCCACGTGATCGAGCCGCAAATGCCGCGCGCTTGTCGCTGGCAAACGTCGTTACCACCCGTCGTCCCTGCCATCATTTTCTTTTTTTTTTATTAATTTTTTCACAGTGCCTTCCACAATTCGTCTCCTTTTTCTTTTCCTCGAGCACCTATAAGCCGTCCTGCTGCAAACTCTCTATGGTTATACATTGTGACGTGGATTTTTCCCGCTCTTCGGTCACTCGGAGAAAATGATCGAGAACTTACCGCGCGCACAATAAATCGGCGTCCACGATGTACCCTGGACCTAAAACAATATCGCAAAATTTGTTGGGCGCCTGGCGTGATTAACACGCCTCGAAATCGGTAATGCGAAATACCGCGACCATATACTCGATAGCTCAGTACCGCGGAAAGGGGAGGGGTAATTTTTGGGTAGAGAAAGATACAACACACGTACGCCACCACGTGGTTTGGCCAAATCACTATAAAATGCCAGTAATATATTTCTCGCCAGCGATAATACAAAAAAAATAAAAATAATAATAATACTGCGAAAGTCGTTCTTCGCGATTCCAAATACAAATGCTTAGATTTAACCAAAAAAAAAGAAAGAACAAACAAAATAATGAAAAAAAATGAATAGATCTAGAAGACCGCTACGGCCTACGTGCGCTAGTCGCTGTCTTAATAATACCCTAACTCACAAAAACCAAAAACGAAATTTTGACTCGATGCGCTGCCCGCGATCGTCCTCTACTAACTACGACGCTAATCGTCACTTAATCATAGACCGCTAGACAAAAACGTAATCGAGATCGTAATCGACGCGCTAACCGCGATCGTTATTAAATCTAGGTGATGTCTTACTTCTACGTGCGCTAGTCGCCACCTTACTTATACACAATAATTCGTAAACTAAACCAAAAGGACGTGACTCGACGCGCTAACCGCGACCAAATTAATAAATCTAGGAAGCTTTTCTTTTCGTGCTTGTGTGTAGCGTATTATGACGCATCCGAGCTCCAGTCGTAGTCACTATTTCCAAAAAGTTCGCAACCCGTCCCGCTAAACCGAGCATCCACGCACAGTGATACGCGACCCACACGAGAGGTGACACTTTTTACATACGCAGACTTGACGAGACCCCATGCAGCGGAATTTGGCCACACTCAATTTCGAAACGAAATTGTCCCCCCTCGAAACCGTGACTCTACGCGAGACTTTACAGGGATCAACTTGACTCTACGCGTTATCGCGAAAACTCAGGCTACGGTCATCATCAAGGGGATCGACAAACGAATTTCGAGCGCTACTCTAACTCAATAATCAAGCGGGCCGACCGTTTACGAGTGCGCCAATCTAACTTGTGCTCGAAATATGTTCGCAAAGAATTACAAGCGCTTACCGCTTCGCATCGACACGATGAATTCTCCGACACCGGTCTCCGCCATGTCACACACAATTTTCTAACTTTTGTTTGATTCAATCGTGACCACCGCGAAACGTCGCCAGCAGGGGGAGTTCACTCAATGCTTTTGTGGGGTCACCGGTGTGGTGTTGGCCGATGTGGCGTAGCGAAGGTAGTGAAGTTGTCCACTCGGTCGGTAGCAGGCCCACTCCTGCCGTGTTCAATGGGAAAGGTGCACTCAAATGATTGACACTTCGGTTACGGGTAATCAACAGAATTTATTAAAGGTCTAGAGAGCACCAGAGGTGTGTACAGCTTCAGCGTCGACACGTGAATGCCTCGCGAGAGTCGCCTTGTTCCCCTCTCGCTTTCTTGGCTCTCCCCTACTTCGCCGCTACTCCCACTCTAGCGCTTAGGGGGGGGACGGAGTATCTATACCCCACACTTTTAGATGGGAGCGAATTTTGGCAGGCTGCAGGAGTACACTGTACCAACACAATATTGAAAAATTCGCAGTTACTATATTTCTATAGTTATTTCTTGCTAGAGTATAGTAACATGTCAGCATTACTTAGGATGTTAAGAGCGCCCTCTACCGAGTAATGTGATTGGAGAAAATTTAAGCGCAGAAGTTTAAATGAAAGAGAATATCATTTTAAAAATTGCAGTTGTAAATAGTTAAATAGCAATAAAAGTCAGCTCCAAAAATAAATAATTTTAAATAAAAATAACAAATCAATAATAAATAGTAAATGACAAATAATGCTCGAAATCACAAAAAAATTCAAGATAACCAATGTTTACACATGTAATCGCAGTAACATAGGATACAAGAATGGCAGAATATTATTTTCCGGCTGCACATGTGCACATTACTATTATTAGCAGTTCTACCACTCTAAAATATTCACTTCTAGTAGAATTTTGTTTTCGTAACTTGTCGCGCCTTACTCCTGCAGCCTGCCAAAATTGCTTGGAGTGGGGGTAAAGAGTGAACTCCCCCTGGTCGCCAGGACTCAAGTGACGAGCTCTGCAAATCGGAGCCGCAATTCGAACATGCCTCGAACATAGGCGCTATCCGTAGCCAAAATTCTCCCGATCTAATTGGGGTTCTCGTTACGAAACTCTTACAGCCTAGCGTATCGCTATCGTTGAATTCCGCTGTCGCGGGGTGTTGATTGGCTGGCCAGTCTCTGGTACCCCGTAGCTCGACAGTGGCGTGGTGACGACTTCGCGAGGGGGCCTGTCGTCAGCTGGTTGACGGCGGGAGGGGGGGGGCTACGGCTTGCCGGCCACCAACGGGAATCTCGTTCGCCTTGGATTCCCTCGCGGCAGAGCTCTCCGTTGACGCTCTCTCCGTTGACGCTCTCTCCGTAGCCTCGTGTGAGGCCCTCCTTTCGTCGCGATCCGCCGTGATTGCCATCCAGTAACGTCGTTCGAATTTGCTGCCGATCCCCTGTCTGAGGCCGCATTTACTCGCCACCCAAAAAAAAATGAACAAAAATCTGAAAAGTCGTATTCGCTAGACCGACTGTGGTCCCCTTTCAGAGTCTCGGATGCGTGACCGTTGTCCTGGCGCTCTTTTTCGAAATGAGCCGCGGTCTGCTCCGCGTGCTCCCTAAGTTTATGGTCCGTCTGGAGTTCGGGGAGCCGTGTGGAACGCGCAGTAAAAATGCCACGTTACAACATATATTCGATCAAATATTTCCTTGGCTTACTGTTGTGCTTGTGGGAACGTTTTACTACTTCAGTAGTCGGATTCTGTAACTCGCTATCGATAATTATCGCTATCGTTAACCAATACTATCGACGTTTTTCGTTTGAAGTGATTCTCTACAGCCGTGATGTTGATATTTGTCGGACGGCCGCGTCGCTAACTATCGACGAATGCTGCTTAGCTTAACGAGGGCTGAAGAACGCTCGTGTAGGCTTTAACGTTGTGTTTTATAGTACTACATATATAAGCTACGCGCAATAGGCGCCTTATTTAAAGAAAAAGCGTAAGAAGCCATTATACGGAGTGACAAGAACTTTTGTGTCATTGTGAATTAATTTATTCGGTTATTAATACTGAAGTATATTGGCTATAGTTGAGGTAAGTGCCAAGTTTTATGTATTATATATGTTTTCATCATACAAGTCAAATGATTGATTCAATGAAATCTGATAACTGATAGGTTATGTTTGTTTATAAAGCATTTCGATGTTTACGCGTCATCCGTGTAAACTTATGATGAGGTGTAATACAAGTTGTTTTAAATTTTCAATTCATTTAAATTTTTACAGGATGGCAGAGGGTTATCTTGCAATAGATATATCAAACTTAGATTATAGAGTTAGGCGTTTAGAACGAACATTAGAACGCAAGTTGATGCGAAGAGAGCAAGACCCATTTGATTTAACGAATGAAGAGTTTATTGAATTATACCGCATAAACCTACAACTTGCAGCAGACCTGATTGACACTTTACAGCCTAGTTTACAACGTGTGAGGGACAGTGGACTCTCAGTCCAAACACAGGTATTATGTTCGCATGCCAATTACCAATTTGCATTTTATTGTGAACTATATTTAGTATTTTCATATATCAGGTATTAACAGCTGTGAGATATTATGCCATCGGTTGTTATCAACGTCCAGTAGGAGACCAGTGGGGTATCTCATTAAGTCAGTCATCAGTGAGCCGGTGCATTCATGATGTCAAAAATGCTATCAATGAACGATTACTAAGGCCATGGGTACAATTTCCCATGACTCCGGAAGACTGGAAACGAGCAGCATCACAATTTGCCACCGCACTTCAACCATTTCAAGGAGCTATTGGAGCAATTGATTGCACTCATGTCGCATTGCTTGGGCCCAGAGAACATGAGGAGGCATGTGTTAATCACCATGGATATCACTCACTCAATGTGCAGGCGGTATGATTTTTAACCGTTATCACGTAGATACGTAGCAAATACGAGTGTAATAGAACACATAACTGTGGATAATGAAAACGTTTTTCATGCAGATATGTGATCGTAACTTGAAGATATTAAACATCAATGCACGTTATCCTGGGGCAAGAGATGATTCATACATATAGAGTACATCCCCTGTACGACGCATAATGGAGCGTGAATATAATCGAGATGAAAGAACGTTTATTATTGGTAAGTTGTAACTTGATACTTGTAACATTTATGAATAGTAGTTTTCAACATAGTGATTCATTGATAAATAAATTACTCATAATGTTGAATATTTTATCAGGTAACCAGGGTTACCCCTTGGAACCATGGCTGATGACTCCATTACCTAATGAACGCGAAGGAACTCCACGTTTCAATTATAATCAATCATTGTGTAGTGCAAGAAACTGTGTTGAACGATTGTTTGGAGTGCTTAAAAGTACGTTGAGGTGTCTTTCTAAACACAGAGTTTTGCAATATGAGCCTGGAATGGCTGGAAAAATTGTTAATGCCTGTGCAGTATTACACAATATGCGTATTGATTTTGGGCTACCACCAGATATGTATGAGGATGCAGATGAATATGTGACAAATATACCTAACATGGCGAACATGGATGATGACGACGGCAATAATCTTCCGCCTCTTGCACTCGCTCGCCGTATTCAAGATCGGTTAATACATACACAATTTAGATTATGAAAGGTATAATGTTGTTACGGTGGATTTAGACCATAAGAGGCATAATCTTGGTACGGAGGAACAAGTTACTCTTCATCGATTGATTTAAGTTTGAGATTTTGCTGAGCGGAGCGCAGACTACTATGAATGTCAATACACTGAGATTTTTGGGTCCGGCCGTTTTTTATATACTCAAGATATGCTTACGTACCGCAGTGGAGGTGGCACAAGTCAGGGGTGGTTTTATGTTTTTGTTTTTGGTAAACTCCGTACCACTGACTTGGCTGACGCGGCGCGTAGGCTATTCGCTGGGTGCGTAAGGCATAGTGGGGGACACAAAACTGATGTCAGCGCTCGCTGCGGACAATATAGAACTATGGGTGGCTCTTTTTTACTTAAGGCTATTAAAATAACACGTGTGTCAACTAAATTAAATAAAGTAAATAAAATGGGTCATCAAAGTTGTTGTGTAGTCGATTGCAAAAATACAAGTCGAAATAGCAATTGTAAATTTTATAAGTTTCCGGTTGCCAATTGGAAATTAAATCAGCGAAAAAAATGGATCGCTGCTGTTAAAAGGCAAAAGTAAGTATTATTATAACCTATAACCATATATTATAGAATAATATCATGTACATGTGTATATCATATAAGAAATCTGAGTATGTAATAGTTTAATTTTTTTTTTGTAAAGTATTGATGGATCGTTATGGTCTCCAAAACCTATGGATGTTATATGCAGTGAACACTTCATTAGCGGTGAAAAATCAGATATTGAATCAAGTCCCAACTTCGCTCCAACTATTTTTCCATCAGCTTATAGACGACGTAAAGTCAACGAATCTGCCGTTTTGAATAGGTACGTAAAAGAATTTAGTTTCGATTAATATATTTAGATTAATCGAAATAATCGACTAAAAAATTAAGTCACATTAATCGGTATAGTTAAAAATTTAGCAATACCTATTATAGTTAATTTAATTTTTATTTCTGTTATCGTAATTAATTCATCTAGACACAAACGCTTCATGGAGAGAAGAATAATGAAAAAGTCATTATCGTCAACGGCTGAGATACATCCGGTGATGAATTTTGTAGAACCGCCTGAAATAGCTGAAGGTGATCAAAATAATACATTCATGAATCAAACGGTGGAGCAGGCATGTGAAGCGAATATATATTTTACCTCGAATGTTTCATCAAAAACATTCATTTGTAATCGGTATATCACTCATAACAAATGTGATGCTGAGACACAAACAGAGATTCTGGAAGCGTCGACGTCAAAAATAATTACAAATAATAAAAAATATGTTAACAAGGAGTGCGGTACACCACATAGAACGTTTGCTGATCATGAAACTCAAGTAACCAATATGTTTGAAGGATTTTCATCAGTTAAAAAAAACGAGCAACTCATAGATCTTGCTGGTGTAACATTGAATAATTTTAATTTTTTATTAGACAGAACAAAACCTCCTAAAAAATCGACGATTGGTTACAAAGATAGACTGTTCATATTTTTAATGAAATTAAAAACAGGACTCACTTTTTCAGCTCTTGGCGTATTATTTAACGTGCATAGAACAACGATTTCAAGAATTTTTTTCGACATTTTGGAGCAATTAGCTAGTACGACAGCTAATTTAGTATTTTGGCCGGATATTGATGTTGTTCAAGCAACGATGCCTGAGTGTTTTCATCATGATTACAGTGATACTCGAGTAATCATCGATTGTACTGAATTTAATATTGAAATTCCTGCTAATGTTGATCATCGGGTTTATTGTTATTCGCATTATAAAAAAAATTTTACTGCGAAGGTTCTCATAGGTATCACTCCAGGAGGATTTATTTCCTTGAAATCAAAAGTAGCTGGTGGTCGTAAATCTGACTCTCAAATGACAATTGAATCAGGTTTATTAGATCTTCTAGAAGATGGTGACGTCGTTTTGGCTGACAAAGGTTTTCCGGAAATTAAAACATTTATCGATGCAAGTGGAAAAAAATTAAAAATGGTTATGCCACCTTTTTTAGAGAAAAAATCTGAATTTACAACACAACAAACTCAAGAAACGTACAGCATAGCAAAAGTACGAATTCATATTGAACGCATAATGCAACGATCAAGACTTTATCAAGTATTAAATAAATTTCCTGAAAATCTATTTCATTGTGTAGATGACATCATACATGTATGCTGTGTTTTGGTAAATTTACAACCACCAATAATTTCCAAAAAAAAAAATGAAGAATATAATTAATGGTTCAAAATAATTGATATTTTTTAATGAACTGGTTAATTTATTAAATTTTTTGGATCATGTACTAACATTACAACTGAATTATATATTAAATACATATTCTTAGGCATAAAATATACATTAATAAATCATATTTCAACTTTTAGCAACACGTAATAAAGCTTTTTTTATGTAATATTAAAATAATGTAATATAATGATATAATAAACTTTTAATAATATAAAATAAAACATCTTATTTATTTTAATATAATTATTCTGATGGATTAATTTTTTTTCTGTAAAAATTCGCACTGGTGAGGTTTCCTCACTGTTATTGTTATTGTCAACGTAAATTTCATTTTCAGCACAACTATCAGTATTTGATGTATCAATGTTTTCATCATTCTCTGTACTTGGTTCTTTAGTCATTGCCGCACAAAGAGCTGGTAAATAATCTCGAAAATAAAATATTTCACTTTGTGAAATAACTTTCTTTAAAAAATCTTCATCACGAAGCACTTCAACTAAACAACAACCACCTGGTATTGGTGAATATATAAAAATATCACAAATATTCATCCCACTCACATACAATTGTATTTGAATATGAGTGTAGTAACTATCAGACTTCTTCAGTTCTCAGGCACCATCAATGAGTTCTAAATATTTAACATTACACAAATTATCAGTTATATTTATCACAGGTTTATCCTTACATAAAATGGGACATTTAAATTCGACTAGTTTTGAGATACATCCATCTAGTACAACTACTCCATCAAGGCTCGCGCAAAGCCAAGGTTGAAATTTGCAAACTGTGACACCAACACGTTTCACAGTACAGTTATTAACTTTTTCATAATTTTCTCTTGCAAGTGATTCATTATTTAAACCATACTTAGTAGAAGCGCAATCAATTTTTTTTGGATGTAATATTTCATACACCAGACTTTCAATAGTTTTAGTTTTTCTTACTTTAATACTGTGCACGTTTTTACTAGCAGACAATCTTAGTTGTCTAGCAGCATACCATTCAGTGCAAGTAGATTGTCCCAAAGTTTTACAGCATAGTTTTATAATATCTTCTTCGGACATTTCAATTTTTTCGACGTAAAAATCTTTTAACTTCTTATCTAACTTAAAATTTGTTTTATATTGCGTATTTTCATCACAAGAAATTAGAAAATTAATTGCACATTGTTCACAGTCTTCCTTTTCTAAATTAATTTCGACTTGTTGCAGTAATGAATTCATGACTCTTTTGACCGTATGTATATTTGTATTTTTAGCTTTTGCTACCATCACCTGTTGTAAAGGAGATTCTTCTAACAATTGAGAAATATCTATTTCTGGAGCCTCATAACATTTTTCTCTTTTTGCGGGAAACATTTCTCCAAATTGTTTATCTTTAGCATATTTATCTTTTGCAAACTGTCGGGCACTAGGTTTTCCCCATACTTGTTCATTACTTGTTTTTGTTGCACTCTTTTCACTATTGATGAAATAAATTAATGCTGCGATGTGTTTACATTTCTTGCTCTGATTGTATACACAATCACACTTGACATCTGTCACAAGTCGTGTCTCATTAATCTGAAATAATAAAACAATAAAAATAAAATTAAAAAAAAATCCAAACAATGATAATTGTAGTATGTAAGTGTTATTACATTCAATGATGTTGTGTAAGGCGTTGAATTTACCGATGCTTGTCTAATGACGCGCGCTTTAATTAAATAACTTTGATTTAATTTTCGATGTTCTTCAACATCTCTCACATGTTCAGCCAGAACTAAATTTTTACCTTTTATTAAAGTTTGTGGTTGGAAAATAATATTGTGGGTAATAGATTGAAAGCCGGTTTTTAACACAAATTCCATTTTTATCTGAAAAATTAAATAAAGAAAATAAAAATTTTAGATATTTTCGTAAATATATAATTATGTCAAAATGAAATATTTTTTATTTTTTATATAATTTCAGATTGTTATATATTTAATATTAATACTTATTTTTCATTCAATATTAATTTAACAATAAACTTCTTGACAGATTTTAACACTGCTTAACCTTATTCACATGAGACTTGTTTTAGTTATTGTGTTAATTTTACTTACTTTTTTCAGCTGATCCAGGTAAAAACTTATAATTTAATATGCGCTTTGTGTAAAATTTTACATTTTTAACATAAATAATATTTTTTTCAACTTTGTTTAATTTTTTAAACATCTATTTAGCATTTAGTACATGTAAAATATCTAAAAAGAGCCACCGTAAGTTGTATCGTAAGGTGGCGCTGGGGTCACGCACCTAGCGAATCTCAAGTATACGGGTGTATGGGCCTGCTAGCCGTTTAGGGATAGCGGTACCCTGAGCAAAGGGATGGGTAGTTCATGCTTGGTTCGCGTCCCTGAAACCAAGGGATATGACAATGTAATGCGACATAATATTAAATTTGGTTTACCGAATTTTAAATAAATTGTAAAATCTGAATAATAATATATGTATTTATTAATATTATAAAACTATAATGTGTATTTAAATTTCTTATATATTACTTATTGGTTTAACATTTTAATATTATATTTGTATATTGTAAGACGAGTACATATATCTGTATTTTCACTATATTACTTATCGGTTCAACATTTTGATATTATATTTGTATATCATAAAACGGGTACATAATATCTATATTTTAACTATAATACGTTTTGGCATCTTGAATTTAAATAATACTTATTGATATAAACTTTGGTCCATGTTCAATAGTTTGTTGTTTACGATGAAGTCCTATACTCACTACACTACACTACACTATACTGTACTATTATTGGTAAGTTGGTAAAATCTGTGATAGTACTTCTACTAGCTGAGACATGACTTCGATTCTCGCTTTTTCATTGGTAGCGTTTTGCACAGCTGCATCAGCTTGCTGTTCCATCGCTTCTGCCAATCGACCCATAGCATCGGCATGACGCTTTGTCCCTTCTGCCTGTAATTTTGCAGCTTCAGCTAGCATCTGCAAAAATAGTTCATGTAAATGTTTTACTGAAATTACAATCTAACCATCACTGATTGGACATGTGACTCAGCAATTGCTGCAAACTGGTCCCGTGTAGAAGATAATTGTTCAGATTGTCTTCCTTGAAACAGAATAGCATAATTGTTAGTACATAGTCTATATTCGATATCGTATCAGTGTTCTTTAAAATTCATAAATGATGATATTGTACACATGTAACATTTATGACAGAATCACGTACAACATTCTAAGTTTAATGAAAATTGAGAATACATACGTTTTCTTGTTCCTGTAGTTAGGGCACTGTCGGTTGTGTAAGGTTTTTTTTTTTGTGAATCTTTGAAGTATCGGCGGCTATTGGCATTGACTGTTGTCGATTTGTTTTCTACATCCAATGTTTCTATTAGTGCGTGTTTTTCTACATTTTCGTTTATATTTTTGACTTACACTTTACTTTCTGCAATGCCTTCTTTAGTGTTGCCCAATTCCATATATTCCCAGTCAATGAGGTCAACATTGGGGTTTTCTATCGGTATTAAAAATAATAATGTTCGAAATGGAACAACGATTCGGAATACTTCATAATAACAAAGTCATACCGTTATCTCCATAGTTATTGGCAATGTCTGATTCAAAAACATCAGTGCATGTTGATGTACTCGCTATGTGGTCAAAGATGCTAACTACACGTGGAGGTTTTAATGATGGTGAGGAGTCGCCTGCAGCAAGCTGTTCTTGTAACTCCTATTTCAAGTCAATGAATCAAAAACTTAATGGTACAATGGGAGTATTAATAGTGTATTACAAATCATGTATTCAACTACTTCAATGTCAACTTAAATGTAATTTCCATAAACTATATAATAAATACCCATTCTTCGGGAACGCTATCAGGACAGTCAGAGCTACCTTCAACGTAGTTTTTGCAAATGATTCCAATGACTCTTAGCTCTAATGGTGTCAATGGAACTTCGTCAATTTCTTTATTGCCTGTTGCATTACGCTGATTTCTAATTTTACGTGCTTTCTGTGATGTTCGACTTTTCATATCTCTCCAAGTCTGTGTACATGAAATTTGGTCGTTCAAGTTATTTATATTGCAATTGGTAGAATATAATTAAAAATATTATGTCTTGGATTATACGTACTACTTGCCATTGAGATGTGGTTTTGGTTGCACCTTTGGTCATATTTAAAGTATTTGCCAGTTGATCCCATTTTTTACGGAGTTCTTCCTTTCCATTCATAATTAGGAATTTCCCTTCCGCAATCCCTTTGTGTGTTTCGATAAACTGCACCATTGCCGCTAATTGCGCATCCGTCGCCCGTCCGCTTCTAATTCTTTTTCTACGAAGCGTTTAGATATACGTTTATAAATTATGTCGTACTGATATCCAATATCATCAGATTATAAAATGATGTATAATTGTTATATTATACTTACGATGCCATAGTTTGAAACAAGATATAGGTAACAAGGTAGGTTCAAAGAATTAAGTACGGTAGTTTAAATAAAGGAATAAGGAGTTTCACTATTGTTGACACAATGGGCAAGCTATCCGCGCTTATATAAATTTACACAGATGCGACTGACACTTTACATTATATTACCTAAAATCACCAAAGTCCCTATAAAATTCATAGTAATGATATGCGACGTTGTCACATTTCAATAAAAGTTGTCGACTTTTGTCGTTTCACAAACAGCACATCTTGCAACGATTTTGTTCGATGACGCGTAGTTACAGAATCACTGTCTGTCTCAACCATCGATAATGCAAGCGACAAACGTCGCCACTTAACGTTATCGATAGTACTCGGTAAAGAGTTGGAGAATCCGGCTACAGTAGGACTGTAACAAATCCGTGTTCATATTAATGTGACATCATAAAACCTGCCATTATCATCTTATAAATATGCCTTGTCTTATAACGTCTTATAACAGATTTTTTAAATAGCAATTTTGTGAATAAATGCAGCTAACAGAACTAACACACAGAACAATGAAACAAAACTTTTCTAGAGATCATAATTAAGCTTATGATCACTTATATATTAATATAAATGTATTATATCATTACTTATGTATTAATTTCATATAAATATCAATCTCATATATTATTTCCTTACCTACTTTATTTTGTACGTTGATTCTTATGTCACAAATCTCGAAATCACAAAAATTTTGATGGTTTATTTATTATTACTGCAAATAGCAATGTAATATGACAAAACTGTTATATCGCGGCCTGACAAGTCTAGGCTCACGGCTTCTTTCAGAACGGAAGGTTCAAACCACGGTTTGAACGCAACCATTGGGCTGGCGAAACCGCTTGCTTGTAACGCCTGACGCGAAATAGCACCCGGTACGGAATCGCTTTTTATAATAGCGTCGCTTTCGCAAGCGACCTTTCGTGTTGCGTCGCTTCATAGCGATCCTTCATTGCGTCTAGTACAGAATCGACCCCCAGCTCACGAAGTTTCCCACTCCCTCGTGATCTCGGCAGCTCATCGCCACTCGCAACTACACTGTTTTTTTTTTGCAATATAACATAAGCCCAGACGCTACTTTGACGCAGTGCCTCGGTTAGTCGCCAAAACTAAAGTGATTTCAGATGGTCGATCGGCCGCAACGCCGATCTCGTCACGCTAATCCTTAGTGACGTCATCACCCTAAGAATGCGCAACAATCGATCTGTCATCGATTTTGGAGATTGCGCAACTTGACGCGCACCTGCCGTCGCTACGCGGCGCAGAACTTAAGGCTAGATCGCGATGTCGTCTTCCGCGCAGCTCTACGGGGTCCTGGGCAGTGCTGCCAGAAAGCGAGTAAAAAGTACCCCTTCCCTAGCAGCTTGCGCGCATCTCACACAACGTCAACGGTGCACGTCGGTGTGTCGGGATGGCGACGGAAGCCGAACGATGCCGAGTCAGCTGACAAATCGAGGGGAAATGTTCCCCTACCAAGCAATGAAGAGAGCGCACGTACACAACGTCACACAGCTGTGATCATGCGCGGGATCTATGGAAGGGGTACTTTTTACTCGCTTTCTGGCAGCACGGGTCCTGGGGTTGTAGGCGGCGTGGTGTTCCCTCGTCGCTCGCTGGTCTCTCGCGGTTGCCTCGGTCGGGCGTAGGCGGGGCGAGCGGGGAGGCTGCGGCGCGCCGGCCGCAAGCGGGAATCGCGTCCGCCTTGGATTCCCGCGCTGCTGGGATCTGCGTTGCCTCCCCCTCCGCAGCCTCGGTATCCGTCCCGCGAGATCTCCGCGGTTTCGCCTTGCCTCGAAATATCTTCGGCGTCGGAGTTGGTCGCTGGCTTGTGGCCGGTGTACTCGAAAAAAAAAAATAAAAACAAAAACCTGCAATATCTTATTCGAAATTTGCTATTTCGTCCCTGTCGAAGCCCGGATGCTTGACTCCAGTTCGGGCGCTCTCTATTATTATCTCGCGACTCGATCTCCGAAACCCTTATTCCTGGATTCCGCCCAAGGTTCAGGGAGTACCTTGTAACGGGCATGTCTTTCCGAAATGCCACGTTACAGTTCATATATTTATATCATAGTTTTTTGTCGTCTGTCGGTCGCGAATTTACTTTTTCTTACGCGTGGCCTTCTGGGCTTCGATGATTTGAGGGGGTTTGCGGATTGAAAGTTGTCGGGCGCGTCTAGAATCTACGATCTCGGGTAACAAACAAAAGTGAAAGAAATCTGTTAATTTATTCTCCATTTTTTCGGTCCAGAATTTATCGGCACGTTTTATTTGATCAAAAATCAATCCCTTTGGCGTCCAAACTATAAAATAGCACCACTTCCTATATGTAATATGTAGAAGACCAGAACTGTTAACTGATAACCTAGTTAAGCCTGAGCCTGTACGGTGTAATGTAAACATCACGCCGGAGACCGAAAATAAATCGAATGCACGTGTCGATCAACCTCTGAAGTTTGAGATCAAGTTCCTTTGTGAGATTATGATGCACTAAGCAACAATAATCTAAGTGAGGGAAAATTCAAGTCGTGGTCAGCTTGATCCTCAGATCAACGGACAAAGAATTATGGTGGAATTTGAGTTTATGCAATGTCGAATTCACCTTACGAGAAATAGCGGCGATGTATCTACCCTACGAAAGGTTTGATGAGAAGTGAACACCTAGATTTTTGGAGTTTACTCCTGTAGAAGGTATTTTATTTTAAACAGGAACTTTGACAGATTTGAAATTGTAGAGAATATTTCGGTTTCGGCCTGATGCGCTTCGTGTCCTGGCTAACAGTCGAATGTCTCCAGGACCGCCTTCCTCCGAGAGCAGTCCTCGGGGCTCTCGAGTCGAATTGTTCCGCAGCGTAAACATCCGATAACCGATCCCGTATGGTTTTCTGGCTGAGCCAGTCCTCTTCAAAATGTTGACTTCACTCCTTAAGAAACGATTTGAGTTATAGGGCCTGATATGGAAATTATATGAGGAGTAAAATCAAGTGTAACACGAAAACTTGAGGCGTTATAGAAAGAGACAAACATTCACATTGAACGTGCAAAAGAATGAGATGGAATATATTACACAGCGTATCCTATACTCGGGGTCTCCTCTTTGTGCGGTGCTTCGTAGTCTCACTGTATAGTTCACTACCTCTGGTCTGAGAGTTGAATGTGTACGTATGTTTGTACGTGTGTGTTGCGTATGAATTTATAGGGCGTGAAGTTATGACGTCAAAATATTTGAAAATATGGAAGAAATTGATTTGGATGATAATAAAAAAGAATCCGAAAAACACACGGATGCGGTTAATTGGTAAGCTTATCGTTTACATTTATGAATAATACACATTTCAAATGCGAACAGCTAGATCTTTTCATTAGTGTTTTTATTATTTTTGATTAATTGATTTAATATATTTTATATTTATATAATATTTTAAATTACTTATATTAAGCCTTAGCGGCACACATTTTTCCTTAGTTACTATCGACTTGAATTTTATACTCGAGGGTTTTTGGGGTCGCTGATTACAAATCTGCACTCAAAATTTGAAAATTCAAGATGGCGAATTCAATATGGAGGACCAAACGTGCAAAAACTCGTTTGACGAGAGCGAAAGTTGGTACACGGGGGTTTTCGGCGTCGCTAATTACGAATCTGCACTCAAAAGTTAGAAATTCAAGATGGCGGATGCAATATGGCGGACCAAAAATGTAAAAAGTCGTTTGACGGGGATGAAAGTTGGTACTCAGGGGTTTTTGCGGTCACTCATTACGAATATGCACTCAAAATTTGGAAATTTTTGAAGTAATATAAATAATCCGAATAATTACAGATATATGTTTGTTTCTCTTATCATTTTGGAAGACGCGTTCATTTACCCTCTTTTTCTATTCGATATGTATCATAATTATCGTACGTAAGGAGTAAACACACACACTTTTTTTTACCTTACTCACAAACGGGATCGGCGAGTTGTTAATGTTAATCAGCGGTAGCTGGTTTAAATCAATATTTACTACACGAGCATTGCTACCTAGTATCATTATTTTTGACTTATTGTTAGTAATGTTCAATTTAAGACTATTTGATACAGAGTAATCATAGATCACATTAATATCGTGAGCCATTTTCCCAAGAGCATCATTGAGCTGGTGAGGTTCGCAACTTGAGTAAATTTGGGTGTCATCTGCAGATATCAAGTGACTAGAGTAGCGCAACCCGACACCGATGTCATTTACGAATAAAGAGAACAAGAGAGGTCCAAGAACCGACCCTTGAGGTACCCCTATCATAGTCGACCACCATTGAGAAGGTCTACCCTGAGAATTGATCACCGCTTGACTGTGACCCGTGAGATATGAGAATATCCAAACAAGCGCCGAGTCAGCGAAACCCATGGTTTTTAGTTTACGTAAGAGATGTAGGTAAGGTACCTTATCAAACGCCTTACTAAAGTCAAATAGTACCCAAAAAAATGGTTAACTGACCTCTATCCACCACGCCCCGTGTGGAAATTCGGTCCGGGCGCTAGGTGGGCGATATTTAGTTTGGTTATACACTGGATGGGGGCTATCTGGGCAGACTCTCTAGCGCCCGACAAGGCGTGTAACGCTGAGCTGTATAGCCCAAATCTAGTTAGACTAGCTGGGCTCTGTCTGACATTCCCTACTAATATTGGACATTATATGGGGCTGGCTATGCAGCGCCCGATCCACTCCCAGTCAATTCAATGGGTTTTATATACTATACATGAACAAATCACTTTTTTTTAAATATTCAACATATTATTTAATAAATCTGTTGACAGTACATTATCACATGATGCTGAAGCTTCAGTCTCGTCATTATCACAGCAAAATATTCATAACATTATACTTGAAGTCGGTAACATCTTCATTTGTTGTGAAGTCAATAGTTATCTTGAGGTTCTTTTGCCTTGCGATGGCTTCTATAGCCACCCCAGTCTCGCGCGTTCGCAAGAACTTGACCTACTTTATCGGGGACAAATTTTTCGGAAATCCGGCACATAGCCTAATCATTTTCGGATTTAGTTTTAAATGCCTCTGGAATCATATTTTAGGATGTTTATCTATTATGAACACCTCAAAAATCAAGTTCATTTTTAAGATACTTTTATTTAGGTACTAGTCTTACCTATTAAGCAGTTACAAAAAGGTGTTCCTTTTAAAAATTTTTTGTTAGCAATGGACTTGCAAGCTGTATATTCCATTGCTACAACACTGGATACGAATTTTTTCATTATGTTAGTAACATTTCTTCATAGGCTGTTGGACGAATCTATTGTAAATAATGGTGATAGAGCCTAAAACATATGAACAGTTATTGCGGTATAGATGACTAAAATTGACTGAATTTTTTTTTCAAATTAAACTTACAAAATCAGAACGAAAACTGTCATTATTTATTAATTCTGAGTTGAATGCTTCGAAATCATTCATAGTGGGCAATGGAAGTTTTAAATTATAAGTTTCTTGAAAACTCGGATTTTGAATCCCCCCCAGTGCTTTTCGTAAAATTTCAATAGAATATTTTTTATTTCTGCGATATCGTTTTTCATAATATTCATTCCGATTTTAATTCCCTTCACATCCTGTTGCATGATTGAAACATTGTTTTGTAAGCTTGTTAAAGCAGCTGAAAACATGAAAATGATTAAAAGTGAATTATGAGTAAAAACTATAAAATACTGATACATTATTATTAGAACTCGTGAGTGAGTGGACAATGGAGGTACCTTTGCTGTTAAAGTTCTGATGAAGAAATGTCTGTGATCCACCATGTTCAAGAACAGTACGACTGTTTGAATGTGATGGACAAGTTAAGAGAGGTGACAAAAAAGTTTTTCAAATAAATTTCAGATTGAAAAAATTGATTTTTATCCCATGAGTACTTATATTTAACTAAAATAAGGCGAATAACTTCAACTTCTTTGTATAAGAGCCAGTTGATATACAAAGATACTTTGTTTTGCGAACAAGACATTTTTTCCCTGAATCATCTAGCAAGGGGACAAGATACTTATTCAAGAAAAAAATTTGAACATTAAACTACTTACACGAAGTTTTTCTTGATACTGGTGTTTTCTGGTACGCAGCGTCTATACAACTTCGAGTATAAACCGATTTTGAATTTTTTGAAGACTGTGTGTCAGAGCTACACAGAGGTATTTTTGCCGCACGTGGTGTGACATGATGCACAGAAGTTGATGGGTGGCTTTCAGTATCGATTTCTTTAGGTATAAGTGGAGAATGACCTTCAGATCTACATCTATGAGCTATATTCGAGTCTGTGATCGTGTGATAAACTTGTGTAAAAAACATAGATATGAATAATCGAAATAAATGAAATTGATTTAGTTTGGCTAACTAACTTTGAATGTTAGACAGTGAATCATCTCCTTCACTTCCGAGGTTGGTTATATCTGTTGAAAAAAAAAGTCTTTAATGAACGGATTCGAGAAAAGAAAAGGAAATGATGGAATAAAAATTTAGATTCTGATACCTTTTCGGCTAAACTTGTTCGGTTGTACAGATTTATCTGTCAACAATGTTTTATCAAGCTGCGTATTTAAGATTTTTTTCATTTTTGACTTTGAATAATCTGCAAGAAAAAAAGAGGGTAGTGTGTAAAAATTTAGTTGTCATACGTACAACTGCGGAAAATAATTACTCACCGGAGCTAGTTGCTTTATCCGATGATAACACATTTGTATTACGGAAGGAAGTTTGTGACCAGGAGGTAGATTGAAGATGAAGTTTGTCGAAATTCCGGTCAGGAAGAAGAAAGTTTAATACTTTGAAAGACGTGAGAATAAAAATCGACGTTTCGGCCGGGCCCTGCCGACCATCCTCAGGAATAATTTCTATAATAATTAACAAAACAGGATGCTTCAACACAACAATTCTGAATTGAGAGCATGGAAATATGTTCAAACGAATATTTGTTGTTGTACAAAATCAGTGAAAAATTAAACAGTTGCAAGAAGCTTGTCGGAGTGATAGTTTTAGGTTAAGTGTCAAATTTTAAGGAAAGGTTAATAAGAGGAAAAATTGGTTGATGAGAAATGAAATATGTCAGAAAAATGCTTAATAATAATGTGGGAATTGGAATTGGGAAAAAGATCAGTTAAATTTGCAAAGATTACTCACAAAAAATGACGACCAGTACATGCTTAGATGTTGTTAGTAGTACAGCATTTCGGACGGAAGTGAAGGTTAGCGGGAATCGATCCGTAAATCTATGTTGATCACGTGTGATCTTGATCTATGTTCGAAAATCATGGAATTCAAAGGCAGGTGACCAATCGGAGTAAGGGGCGCCAACGATTTGAAAACACGATTATGTAAACTAGAGAATGTTGAAGTATAAGTGGCTAAGATGTTCAATATCTGTACGTTTGTTAACAGAGTTCCTTTTGTTCTTAAAGATATGAATCATTTCTTTGATGATACGTTTATACCAGTTCGGTTCTGTAGCTAGGGTTATAGAGTTATTGAAATCGAAATTGTGCCCCAGGCTCAAGGAGTGATCTGCTTAAGCGCATCTGTCAGTGACATGGCATTTGATATTAGAACGATGGCCAGAAATTCTATTTTTTAGATGTTGTGACGTTTGTCCAATATAACTCATGCTACAGTCTCGACATGGTATTTTATATACACAGTTAATTTTCTATAAATTAGGAGTTACAGATTTAAGATGAGAAAACAGAGACAGTTTGGTAGTATTAGAAATTCTAAAAGTAATTTCAATTCCCTCGTCATTCAGAATTTTTTTGATTTGGCTAGTTAACAAACGTACAGATATTGAACATCTTAGTCACTTATACTCCAACATTCTCTAGTTTACATAATCGTGTTTTCAAATCGTTGGCGCCCCTTACTCCGATTGGTCACCTGCCTTTGAATTCCATGACTTTCGAACATAGATCAAGATCACACGTGATCAACATAGATTTACGGATCGATTCCCGCTAACCTTCACTTCCGTCCGAAATGCTGTACTACTAACAACATCTAAGCATGTACTGGTCGTCATTTTTTGTGAGTAATCTTTGCAAATTTAACTGATCTTTTTCCCAATTCCAATTCCCACATTATTATTAAGCATTTTTCTGACATATTTCATTTCTCATCAACCAATTTTTCCTCTTATTAACCTTTCTTTAAAATTTGACACTTAACCTAAAACTGTCACTCCGACAAGCTTCTTGCAACTGTTTAATTTTTCACTGATTTTGTACAACAACAAATATTCGTTTGAACATATCCACATTTGTATTACATTCGACACGTCTTCGTGGTGAAGTTTTATTGCTAGTTACATGAGATGTCAGACGATTTGAAATATCTCTGAGAGTCTGTTTGTGCGTGGAATTAGATATTTTCCTTTTTTTACAGTTTACGTTTTGCTTTTCTTCCATAGCAGAAGCCTCCGAGGTAGAATTATAATTTGCTAATGATGACACATAAGATACAAGGTTACAAATGATTTCTAAAAACATATCGGATATCAGTAAAAATCTTGCAGGGAAAAGCCATTGATTTTGTTCGGAGTTGGTGATATAAATATTGATAGCAACAAAATTTTTTAAACAGTTACGACTTCAAGAAAACTAATTTGAAAATTTGTGAAAGGAAATGTCCATATACTTAGAAAAATGTTTCTTTTTTTTCTCTACTTTTAGAACGTAATACCCTCCGTTCAACGTGGTTTTTCTAAGAGACAACTTACATCGAGAATATCCTGATGCAGATTCAGAATCGCTAGCAGAATTTATGGCCGGTACTTGCATTAAATTTTCAACAAGAGTTGCATCTACAGTTATTTTTTTGAGAGCGAACGTTTTAGTTAATTTTTTACACTTTGCTTCTTGATTTAAATCAGAGTCACTTGTGTAAGCATATTCTTGAGTTTGCACAGCGTTTAGACGTAACATAGCTACGTCATATGTTTCTGGTAAATAGAAATAGCAATTAATAGCTTATCAAAATATTTATCATAGTTAAATTTAGTCTGCCAAAGAAACAAATGAAACAAATCTAACAAACACAGAAAAGAAGTCAAAATTGAAAATGAAAGATTGCTCGAATTTAGTTTTGAAAAAATTTCACATCAGAACTCACTTGCTTGGCCACGCATCAGTACTTCGTAAAGCGGCCAGTCAGGATCCGGATCCTTTAGATCTCTTATCAAAGAGTTTAAAAGCTTATTTTCAGCTTTGGTGTATGGTGGAGGCATAAACTTTGCAACACACTCTTTCTTCTCAGAATTGTAATCGACCCAACTCAGCGGTACACAGTCAATATCGACGCTTTTTCCTTTGGGTAAAAACTGTACGAATTGGAATGGATACATGTCCATAGTTTTGTCTATAAGTAATAAAATATACTTATTCCGCAGAGAAACGAATGGTTAAAGTAGTAAGTAGAAATGATGAGATATTTTTTTTTTCCAATCTCTTCATTCATTACTACGATATTATTCTCAATTACCTAGTAAGTGAACGTTTGATTATTTGCTTCAGTTGAAAGGTAAATCTTGAGAAGGTTAAAGTTAGTAACGTTATCGTAATGACGAAACATTGGGGAAAAAATCACTATTTTCTTAATTTTACAATGATTTTTCAGGAACTAAGCTTTCGAAATATATGAGTGTTTTGTTTCATTACGGTTTACTGAATTTCAAACAGTTCCAACATGGCGAAATAATGGTGCTTCCTCAGCATAAATTGTTACGATAACATTATTAACTTCAATATAATAAATGACGACTACTACGAGATTGACGCGACAATTAAGAATTATTACCTTTTTCAACAGCCTCTAGTGTTTCTGTAAACGTTTTCTAGAGTTTTCACGACTGACAATGAGCAGAGTCTGGATGGCACGTGTGAAGACAAACTATATTCTCTCTCAACCGAATACGTGTCAACTGGTGTAAAGTTCAATGCTAATTTCAATTCACTATCTACGCCGCGATTTGTGAATGAGTAATATTTTTATTTGGGTTTTTCGAAGTTATTTAGAATATTTTAATTTCTTGTTTTAACTGAAAAATTAATCGCAATTCCGAACTTGATTATATAATCAATATTATCACCTTCGTTAATGTTGTGTTGTCCCTCTGTGAACGATTCTTCAATAGGTATTTTGTTAGGTTTGTTCACTTCATTACTTCATAAAACTGACACCGATACGTCATGCGGCGGTCACCCTGTCAGCCCTCTCTCTCGCTCCAATGGATGTTGGGTAGTGATGCCTAACCTAACCTACTCCTAATGTTTGCATGTTTCGCGCCATGATCTACAACGACACGTGTCTTATATTGAGCATAGAATACGCGAGTCCACGAGACACGTGTCGTATCACACCACTTACTGAAAGATTAGCAATTTCTATTTCTATTTTAAGTCTACGATATTATAAATCAATGTCATTTACATAAACATTGAAAGTTGCCCGTCAAATGAAATAAAAAATTATTGCGTTTACAAGAGATCACGGAATATATAAATGGCATAACATTTTAGTGGAAGTCAAGATTTCTATTCACATATCAATTTTTTTCACAGAGAAATTCTAAAATAAACAAAGTTTAAGTTTTGCAAGGAAATCAATACCTTACTCGGTAGATAAATTAGAAATTACATGTGCCATAAATCATTGAAAAATTTAAACTTTGCTAGTGTGTAAGAGGGGCATAATAAATTTCCTCACATGCCTGCCCAGCAACGGTTGCCTTGGTAATCCTAGTAGTACCATCTTATGTTTAATGCGATGAATATCATAGCTCAGTTTTGTCGATGATGGCTTGTGAGTGAGCTCCCACATTTTCAAATGTATAGGGTCACAAGGATATGTGTAAACGGATTGCTTGGTTTTCCAAAGGAATCCCTCAATTGTAACACTATTCATGTCGTCAATTGGACAATGCATTTCAGTAATTTTAAGTATTTTATCAATTTTCAGAAGCAACATATTATTAGGAACATCTGTGGATAGCGTGAAGCCTTTGAATTTTAATTTCTGAATAGAGAATACATTGTGCAAGGTAGCATCGCTCCTCCACTTTAGAATTTCCAACGCAGGTGGTAACATAACTTTTTTAACCAGCCTTTGCTGCTCATGTAATCGTCGACAAACCTGAGCCAGAGGTCGATTAGGAGTACTAATGCATTTTTTTATCACTCTGCCCAATGTATTTTCAAAGGGAACTGCAGATGTCATTGACAAATGACACTTCATGTTTTCAACATCTTCAGCTACGTGAATTAGATTAGATTAGACATCTTCTGTGGCATTAGGCTGCCTGTCCTAGCGCGGCCTTGGCAGCACTCCTGGTGCTGGATCCGAAGGAGCACTTCCCTGAGCTGACATGAAAGTGGTGTTTCCGCCTTTTGAAGACTCACTGACAAGCCTTCGTATCTGCGTTCTACTAATCCTTGATGCCTGAGCCTTGTCAAACTCTTCTACCCTATTCTTTCGTATTGAAATTCATGTGGCACACCACCTGTAGCATACTTTGCAACTATTTTAAAGACATCCACGATAGGTCTTTTGTTTTTTGCTATGTACTGTTTTGTCACTTTTGTAACAATGGCAGCCCTTTGTGATGCCTCCTTTAGGTTTCTAGTAGCTGATATTGAGCCGCACATGGCGAAATTAGCGTCCGATGTTATTAGATAATGACCACCGCCTTGACAGCTAGAATTAATCTTCTTCAAGACATCCAGAATAGGTATGTTTAGTTCATCAGCCATGGCATGGATGTCATCTCTGCTAAACACTGCTCCAGCTAAAGGAGTCATTAAATATTGAAGCACCGGCATGGCCATTGCGAAGTTTGTCAGTCCGTTGAAAGTAGATATTGCCAATAGGCCAGCCTGCTTTATAGAAATTACCATATGCTTATCAGAGGTGGTTTTATTGTACACAGATCCCTCTTGCTTATAGGTGGCTACAAAGACTGTGTGCTTTGCTGAACCGTACATAAAGATGAATTTCCATGTCTTGTCGGCACTACCCTTCTTTACCTTACGAGACTCAGGGCCAACTTCAAAGAGGATTTTTGCGCAGAATTCAACAGCCTTAGAACTGACACCTGCATTCAGATCTTGAACATAATCATAGCAATGCACCTTGAACTCTGCTTGTAGATCAGAATAAACGAATTGCTCAGATGCATGCTCCTTTATAAAGTCTTCTGGGGTTACCCCTAAGATATCATAATTTTTTTCGATAACATTAGACATTAGGGTCTCTGGTTTAGACCCCAATGCATGGTACTCTGTAGACATAGTTTGTCTGTGTATATGTGACTTCGAATCTTCTAATTGCTAGCTCGAAAATATGCTTCAACTCGGCCTTTCCGACCTGCACTGTATTGATTAAGCTGGATAATAATTCTTGCCAGTTGTCTTCACTAGTCTCCACTCTAAAACGACAATCTAGGGTAGTTCTCGAAGTTATGGCTCCTTCACATACAATACCTGTGTCAGAATACCTGAACTTTGGGTTGCAGAAGTATGTCCCACGACTGCAGATTCTCAAGCTTGTGTTGAACACAACTGTACTGCTTTTCTTAAACGAGAATATTATTGTGTTCTGCCGTCCAAATATTTCTAACTTGTAGTTGTAATACATCTATGTCGCTGCGTGCTGCTGCTTCACTAAACGTGCATTCATGACTTGAGATTCCCTTCCATAATATTGTTTCTGTACCATGAAAAATGATCTCAGATATTTATTAGCATGTTCGTTATACTTTAAAGCAAGCTCTGGTGAAGATAATAACCTATAAGCCACGTACAGCAGTAAGAAGTGTCGGTACAATCTCGACCCAAAACATCTTTCAATACGATAGGGCCACAATACAATAGAAAAAATCGTTGTTCAGTCCCTTTCCATTTTGCAACATATTTAATGGATCTTGATTTGCGTTGGAAATCACATTGAACGAACGATTGCAAATATTCCATTCGCTCAGATAAAGCCAATCTATACCTACGACTTAATCTTACTTTCAGATTTCCATACAGCCAATAATCTGCAATTAACTTTTTTCCTGTACCCAGCGCAAATAGATGCAAAGAATCCAGTAAGAAATGTATTGTTACAAAGGGTGAAACCACCCGTTTTGCCCCCTCTTTGATGATCTAGTAGTCAGCATAGATAAAAGACGTTTATAAACCTCTTATGTCTTTCAAAAGAATAAGGTTTTTGCGTCAACCAACATTATTGCAAAAACAGTTTTGTTTCGGACTTTAAACGAGAAACACATATCTTGCATTAGAGCATTTTCACAACATTTTATTCACGCTCTTGATTTCTTTTGACTTGATAATTAAACTCGCGGATCCATATTTATTTTCCGTAACGTCAAAGTACGTTACATTGGTGCCAAAAGCGGGATCTTGAGTTTCTTTTCAATCAAGTCGATTCAGTGCGTAAAATAAACTATGAGCAACAGTCGTTTGACGCGCTCACGTCGAAGGGAAAGTGGCGGAGAAGAACCTTTCGTTATGGAGAATCCGCGGGTCCCTGAAACGATTCCATCACCTTCAGTGGACCCTCATCCAATTCTTTCGACAATCTCTCAAATTGATCTGCTGAAGATCATGTCTCAACAGCAAGAGGCTGCTGAGCGCCAACAACAGCAACTTCTTCAGCTGCTTCTTGATCAACAAGAGCAGCGAAAAAGAGAACAAGAACAACGAGAAAGAGAACTTGCCTCTCAGTTGGAGCAGCAAAGAAGAGAACAAGAACAACGAAAAAGGGAAATTGCCTCTCAGCTGGAGCAGCGCAGGCTTGATAGAGAAGCACAAGAACGATCCGAAACCAGTCTGCACGAACTGTTCCGGACGACTGTGGCAGCTCTTCAGGCTGTTCATCAGGTGAATGGCTCAGGAAAACCGGCTGTCACCACACGAGGTTCCAGAGTCGTTACTCCGCTTCCCTCTCCTGTTCCCTCTCCTGGTCCCGTTCCCGCTGTCCGATAGGTCCAACATCCAGGACAGTTCCAGGATGTACGAGACTCAAGGTCTGTGCCTCTTATTAGGGGAATAGATGAATCCCCAATTGGTAGAGTAACAGTTAATAATGAGGTTGGCTTTTCCGAGCCTTTGCCTCACGTTCAACCTCGTTATTCCCATTTAAGCCAATTAAATGATACAAGATTTCCTGGGGTTGCTTCTCAAATTAACGAGAAACCTTTTTATCCTTTGAAACCGCCAATTTTTGCTGGAAAGATTCCATGGGCAGATTATGAACGCCAGTTTAATACGATTGCAAAACATAACCAGTGGGACTCCGCTATGAGGGCCCACAGTCTTGCCTCTTGTCTTCGAACGCCGGCTTTGAATGTTTTAACGGCATTGTCTGAGGAAGAAATATCCGACTATGAAAAACTCAGCTCCGCACTTGAGTTAAGATACGAAAATGACCACTTGACAAAACTGTACACAGCTCAATTCCAGACTAGAAGACAAGGACGAGACGAAGAACTCGCGTCTCTTAGTCAAGATATTGAACGGCTTTCTCGTATAGCTTTGCCAGATCACGAGCCGTCTCATAATTTATTAGCGACACAAGCTTTCTTAAATGCAATCAATGATCCAGGAATTAAAATGGCCGTTGGGACATCGGGTCTCACTTCTCTGCGGGGAGGCAACGGCCAAAGCCCTCGAGGTGGAGGCAATGAGGAAACAATATTTTGGGTTGAACCGGTTTCGTCGGATTGAGGTGTCCAAAAGCACCTCAGAAAGACAAGGTTTTGAACACTCGGAGGAGTCAAAGCCTCAAAATTACAGAAATAAAAATAATAACAAGTATTATAATCGTGTAAGTCGTGGTTCTCTTCAGAATCAGAGTAACAAACACGAAATTTGAGGCGCAGTTACGACAGATCAAAATGTAGTGACGTGTTTATTTTGTCATAAAATAGGACATGATGCTAATCATTGCTTTTTACTTAAAAATAATAGTAGAGAAATGATACAAAACTCGCATTCAGATTCCTATAATTGGCGAAGAAGAGATAAATAGGTTGGGGAAGAAAAGCCTCAATCCTCAAACTAACTCTTCTTCTGAGGCTGGTTTGAGGAACCAGTTTCAGACGTTTTTATATAAAATTATCATTGGAGTTAACCTCTTTGTTTGAATTATTTTGGTTATGCGTGACAGGCATTCCCAACCCATTTTATTGCCTGTCAGGGAAATGAAGCTCGTCGAAGGTTAGATAATTTTCGCGACTTCAAATCTCATTTATTGATGAAAAATTTCGATTTTCTCATTCGCTCGTCTGAGCTCAGAGTAGATTTGATTGTTTATTTGCGAGTTTCCCCAGAAACTTCTTTTGCTCGAGTTAGTTCCCGTTCTTGTGAGGAATAATCGAGTATTTCTTCAGAGCTACTCAGAACTATTCATGAGGTTCATGAAGATTGGCTAGTAAAACAAACCTTTTCTTCATTATCGGCTCCGGTTTAGTTATCAATGCAGAAGCTACGGCCGATCAAGTTTTTCAAGATTTTTCTACTTCCTTAACATGAGGATAGTATATAGTTAACTTATACTTGCTTTATTAAGGGATACACTTAATTAAGTAAAAGACATAAAAAATGATAAAATAGTGTTACAAAGGGTGAAATCACCCGTTTTGCCCCCTCTTTAATGATCTAGTAGTCAGCATAGATAAAAGACGTTTATAAACCTCTTATGTCTTTCAAAAGAATAAGGTTGCTGCGTCAACCAACATTATTGCAAAAACAGTCTTGTTTTAGACTTTAAACGAGAAACACATATCTTGCATTAAAGCATTTTTCACAACATTTTATTCACGCTCTTGATTTCTTTTGACTTGATAATTAAATTCGCGGATCCATATTTATTTTCCGTAACGTCAAAGTACGTTACATTGGTGTCAGAAGCGGGATCTTGAGTTTCTTTTCAATTAAGTCAATTCAGTGCGTGAAATAAACTATGAGCAATAGTCGTATGACACGCTCACGTCGAAGGAAAGTGGCGGAGAGGAATCTTCTCTCATGGAAAATCCGAGGGTTCCAGAAGAAGATTCATCACCTTCAGTGGGCCCTCTTTCAACTCCTTCGGCGGTCTCTCAACTTGATCTGCTGAAGATCTTGTCACAACAACAAGAAGCGGCAAAACAACAAGAAGCTGCTGCTCGACAACAGCAACAACTAATCCAGCTGCTTCAAGAGCAACAGGAACAACGGAGGCGAGAAGGGGAGGCTCGAGAGCGTTCAGAAACTAATCTTCAGGACCTTCTTCGGACGGCTGTGGCAGCCCTTCAATCCGTTCATCAAATGAGTGGCACTGGAGGACTGGCTGTTACACCACAAGGTTCTAGAGTCGCTACTCCTGTTCCCTCTCCTGTTCCCTCGCCCTCGTTCCTGTTCCCGTTGTTCAAGAGATCCGACATCCAGGACGAATCCAGGATGTTCGAGACTCAAGGTCTGTGCCTTTTATTAGGGGAGGGGTTGAATCCCCAGTTTGTGAAAACAGAGTAAATGATGAGGTTGATTTTTCCGAGCCTCTGTCTCAGGTTCAACCTCAATACTCTCATTTGAGTCAATTGAATAATTCGAGACTTCCTGGGGTTACTTCTCAGATTTATGAGAAACCCTTTTGTCCTTTGAAACCGCCAATTTTTGATGGAAAGATTCCATGGGCAGAGTATGAACGTCAATTTAACACTATTGCAAAGCATAATCAGTGGGACTCAGTAGTGTATATACGCCGGTTCTGGACCAAAACCCCCCCTTTCTCCCCCCTATCACCCCCTAGCTCCCCCCCTAGCCCCCCCCCCCCCCCTTGACTCACGACGCACCCTCTCTCGCGCACCCCCCCCCCCCCCCCGCCAGTCATTTTCGGCGGCTATTTTCATAGGATTTGACACACACACACACACGCACACACACACACACACACGCACAATAATTCCTGTCGAGACTTGCTTGGCGCCGGAAAGCCGCACATAAATCAGATAGGGTAAGAATCCGCTAGATCTATTGAAAAATTCCATGAAATGACCCCTGAAGGAAGGTTTAAAATGGCGTTTTGAATGCTTTCAACAATTTTTTTATTTAACATCAATTACATTTAGTTTTCTTATTGTATTCTCAATTATCTTATTCTAAATTTTAACGAGTAAAATTATACATATTATTTTCAATATCCATATTAATTAAACATATCATTATTTCAAAATTGACTTATACCAATTTTTTAACAGTACCACTGATCGGATTATATTCAACAATGCGATCATGCAAGATCATGCAGTAGGCTGAAGTGTGTGGCGGGAACGTAATGCTACAGTCAAATTCCAATCGAATGTCCACAGGTTCAGTTTTCAATGTTTCGTTCTGCTTGGAGCAATCGATGACGATAAGGGAAGCTTGGTTTATAAATTCACGCCTCGATAGCAAAGGCTCAGCTTCTCTGGTATAGTAGCTCATTGAAACCGAACATACATATCATAGAGAATGGTGGGGGATGTGCAGGCTCGGACTTGTTCGCTATAAAGAGTCGTAAAACCCAAAACTGTGTGTACACATACCATCCGGTAAAGAGCGGGCAAGATAAGATTCTTCTTACACCAAACACTGTTCGCCACTCGCTTTTCGTTGACCGATTTTTCCCACCACATGGCCCACGCTGCTTGACGACTCATAAAACTCAAAAACTACATTAGGCGGCGGCGGGTTCGTGGAGAAGGGGGAGGGGGTGAAAACCTGTTCCAACACGCTTTTAGGCGAGATGCAGCTGCGGAACTGGGTGACTTCAAACTGGCAGATAAACCGCAAAAATTTAGGGATGGTGGGGGCGGGGACTGCGGACCCCAGCCGTCTTTAGCGTCATTTTTTACATGAATTTCATCATCTCTGCAGAGTCGGGAGGGCAATAAAACCCAAAAATTTAGGGATGGCGGGTCGGATAAAGGGGGGGGGGGGGGCCCAGTCGTCTCTGACGTCATTTTTCCCTCCGAGATGCGCAGAACGCAGTGCGCACCGCATCTCTGACGTCATTTTACCCTCCGATATGCGCAGAACGCAGTGCGCACAGTTCCCAAATTCTTGCGATCTATCGGCCTATATACATATAAGCTCAACGCATCCTATGCAGACTCGTCAGTCTTACACCATACGTGCAAGTCAAAAAAGTTATACAAAGTTCAGCTTATATCAACGTCAAAGTCATGGCAGTCGAAGCGTATATGGGACTTGCGGCGCAGATGGAGAGGACGTACAATTTGCTGAGAGAGCAACCACCCGGAGAAGAGAATGACGCCGTCATCAATCATTGGGCTGATATTGGAATTGCGAATATCCAAGTTCTGCGCGATATTTCCATGCAACGAGGAACAACCGTTGGTGCGAAAATACGGATCCAACATACGATCGCACTCCTGCAATCTTGGGTGACGAAGATCAAGCAGTTGCAGCAGCGCACAGTGGTGACGGGTGGAAATATCGGTACTCCTGCGGGTGTACAATGGGACGACGTGGATAGCGCTTTTGCCAGCCGAATCAGAACGGGGGTTATCACAAATCTCCGTCATAAAAATTTGGACGCCTTTCTGGACGATGTGCAGCGCGTCGTCGCCGAGAAGTTGGAGCTGATACTGCGCGAGGAGGGAAATGTGAAGGTTAACCTCATATTATCGTGCAAATTCGAAAATGCCAAGCACGAAGAGATCTCCACTGAAGTTAAGAGTTTTAACACCTCCAACGTGGCGATTCTCCTCCCATCAAGCGATATAAATGGTTGGTTTATACGTGCACGGGGTGATCTGCAGTCAAAGGTGGAAGATTTCGAGCAACGCGATTCCGGCTGGAGTATGATTGAGATCCTTAACATCGCTGTAAATATCAATCGCTACCAGCCTCTCGCCGCGGGGGCTTCAACATTCGTCGACCTGCCCCAAGACATTCGACATAAAAAGGCTGTGATTAACGTGAGGAACGAGGACGAAAGATGCCTTCTCTGGTCCGTCACAGCAGCCCTCCACCCGGTCAACACCCACACCGATAGGACTCGCAACTATCGTCGATATATTTCCGAGTTGGACTGTACAGGTATCAATTTCCCTGCTACTCTACATGATGTGAAAAAGCTTGAGAGATTGAATAATTTGCGCATCAATGTATATGGTATAGAATCTCAAACTTTTTCGCATCATGCAAAATCAAATAAAAGCGTCATCGTGCCAATTTATTTGAGTAAAAATTTGCATAGCGTAAACATTGACACGATTCATCTTCTAATGGTTGAGAGTAATCCGGAAGACGATATGACTGGTGAGTTTGCACCGAGATTCCACTTTGCTTGGATTAAAGATCTTTCCCGATTGGTGAGCAAACAATTGTCCATTCATGAACACGAAACGTTTTTATGTGACAGATGTTTGTGCCACTTTGGCGCGAAACATGTCTACGGCAATCACCGACAAGATTGTATTACGCTAAATAAAGTACGCATGGAATTTCCCAAGTGTAAAGATTTAATATTTTCCAATTTTCAAAACAAAGGCACCGTTCCGTTTGCCGTATACGCCGATCTCGAATGTATATTAATCCCTGAACCTGTGGATGAATTTGAAACTCGTAAGACTTGTGAAATTCAAAAGCATATCCCGCACAGTGTAGCGTACTATGTACATTGCGCGTACGATGAGACTTTATCAGAGTTCCACGGTAAACGCGGTGTCGATTGCATAGATTGGTTTATGAAACAGCTTAAAGATTTATCAATTCAAGTAGAGTCACGCATCAAAAACATAATTCCGATGAAGTCTCTTACCCAAGTGCAACGCGATCGTCACATGCGCGCAAAGAATTGTTATATTTGTGAAAAACCGTTTACCCCTGAGGAGAAAAAGTGTTACGATCACTGTCACTTCACGGGTAAATATCGTGGTCCTGCTCATAATCGGTGTAATTTGAATTTCAGAGAGACGCACACAATTCCAATAGTTTTCCACAATTTGTCCGGTTACGATTCTCACTTTTTAATAAAATCCCTCGCGTCAACTTTTCCTGGTAAAATTACACTGCTACCCATAAATAAGGAAAAATATATATCCTTCACGAAACGCGTCGATGGAACAATGATGCACTTGAGATTCATCGATTCGTTCCGATTTATGGCTAGCAGCATCGATAAACTTTCCAAATATTTGACCGATACCGATAAACGCATAACACGTAAATTTTATAAAAACCCGACTCAGTTCAGTTTGATGACCCGCAAAAGCGTTTTTCCCTATGAATACGTCGATTATTGGGGGAAACTCGATGAACCGCGATTACCCGCAAAGAAGCATTTCTACTCGCACCACTGCGATGCAAATATTTCAGACACCGATTACGAGCACGCGAAAACTGTTTGGAGGGAATTCCATTTAGAGTCATTGGGGAGCTATTCAGATTTATATTTAAAGACCGATGTTCTTTTGCTTGCCGATATTTTCGAAAATTTCCGCGCTAGCTGCTTCAAAACATACGATTTAGATCCGTTGCACTACTACACTGCACCGGGACTTGCTTTTGACGCGATGCTCAAGCATACTAATGTAAATTTGCAACTTTTAGACAACCCTGAAATGGTGTTATTTATTGAAAGAGCCATTCGAGGCGGCGTAGCGCAATGTTCTAATCGACACGCTCGGGCCAATAATAGATTCATGGGAACAGATTTTGATCCAAACAAAGCGGAATCGTATCTCATGTATTTTGACGTGAATAACCTGTACGGTGCAGCTATGAGCGTGCATTTACCAATCGGTTCGTTCGAGTGGGAGTACCAGCACATCGATATAACGAACCATCCGGATGATTCGCCGATCGGTTACTTTCTGGAGGTAGATTTGGACTACCCTGTAGAACTCCACGAGGATCACAAAGACTTACCTCTTTGTCCCGAACATTTTACTCCTCCAGGTAGTAAAAATGCCAAACTCGCGACCACCCTTCACCCCAAAACAAAGTATATATTGCACTATAGAAATTTGAAACAGTGTTTGAGTTTAGGATTGAAATTAACGAAAGTGCACAGAATTTTGAAGTTTGCACAATCTCCATGGCTCGAGCCTTACATCACGCTCAATACAGACATGCGTAAGCAATCTAGGAATGAATTTGAGAAAAACTTTTACAAACTCATGAATAACGCTGTGTTCGGCAAGACTATGGAGAATGTGCGAAATCATAAAGATGTTAAATTGGTTACAAAATGGGAGGGAAAAGGTGGTGCGAGAACGCTTATTGCCCGAGCAAACTTTCACAGCTGCACCGTATTTGACACTGATATGGTTATCATTGAAATGAATCGTGTCAAAGTTCACTTCGCCAAACCTATTTACGTCGGCGCATCAATTCTAGATCTGTCAAAAATCTTTCTGTACGAATTCCACTATAATTATATTAAAACCAACTTTTCGAATAAACAGGCTAAATTGATGTATACCGACACAGACAGCCTTATTTATCAATTCAATGTGCCTAATATCTACGATATCATCAAACGTGACGTAGATACAATGTTTGACACCTCTGACTATCCGCCCGACAATGTGTATGTTATTCCCCTTAAAAACAAAAAACAACTAGGGCTAATGAAGGATGAAAATAATGGTAAAATTATGACAGAGTTTGTGGGACTGCGAGCAAAGCTGTACACATTTACTACGATGGGTGAGGATGGGGAAAAATATGACAGTGGCGTAAAAGTGAGTAAGCGTGCCAAGGGTGTAAGAAATTCAACGATAAATAGCATCAAGTTTGATGATTATAAGCGCTGCCTGACGGCTTACCGAGAGTTGACTCTTCCACAGTGTTTAATACGCAGCAAAAAACACGAAGTAAGCACGATCGTACAAAAAAAATTGGCACTGAGTTGGCAGGATGACAAGCGGCAATTGATACCTGGACAGACTGACACCGTACCTTGGGGGTTTGTCCCAGCCCCCCAATAGCTATAGGATAAACTGTAGACATAGAATTGATGTAAATATTTGATGTTTGACGCCTCGAACGATCCACCATCGGGCGGAAACGTTTCACGATTAATACGATAATTTAATGGATTTGAAGTTTCAAAATGCGAATTCATATACTCGACAATTGTTTATTTATTTATTATTGATATATCAAGCAATTATTCATATTTATTCGTTTACCACGAGAAAAGTTTTCGGAAAATAAAAAAAATCTTCAGGAAACGAAAAAAACTTTTCAGAAAATGAAAAAAACTTTTCAGAAAACGAAAAAAAGTTTTCCAAAAAATAAAATGTGTAATAATCGTATGGCAAAATTGCATATTATCATTATTATTATCACTATTATTATTATCATTATTATTATTATTATTATTATTATTATTATTATTATTATTATTATTATTATTTTCGTAGTACAGAGTATGGCACATGTGCGCACAAAGGAGATGAAATGTGGAAATATTTGTATATTCAAAATCTTTTATTGTAATTCGGAAAATACATACAAATTATGTTACATGTCTGTTTTATTCATCCAACTATTGTGCGAATTATCAAAACCCAACCACTTCACATAGAACAGATTCCCCCGTTTGCGTAACACTTTCTCCACAAGGTAGCCGTCGGGATATTTCACTTTGGTGAGCTCTTCCTCGTAGAAGCCCCCCTCGATGGGATGATCTTGATAATCGGTAAGTTTGTAGGTGGGTGGATTGGTATTTTTCACCTCACTCACGGTGAATATTTCTGTCGTCCAATTGGGTGTATAGCCTTTTTCGAATACATTCTTGTACTTGCTGATTCGAACTCGATCGCCTACACTGAATTTCCGCGCTCGATCACTTCGTTTGATTTGCCGAGGCTTGTACACGCTACGATACAGCTGTTTTTCATTCTCCGTGCTAACATCCACCGGTTTCATCCGAATCGTGCGATGTTTGGTGTTGTTGTAGGACTTCATTAAATCATCCAAAATATTAATCCACTTGTGAAATCCTAGGAGAGTAAACCACATCCACATTTTATTTTTTCAATGTTCGACTAAAAACGTTCGCATATCGACGCCTTTATGTTGCTGAGTGTCAAATACATGTTGATATTGTGCTGCATCATGAGGGCTTTCAATTTGCTGTTGTGAAATTCTTTGCATTGATCAACGTATAGATGTGCAGGTATACGGCTCTGGGTTAGCACAGATTTCATAGCAGCAGCCGCATCTTTCCCCCCACCACGGATGAGGATGAAACAAAAATGTGACAACGGTGTTAAAGTGGGTAAGCGTGTCAAGGATGCGAAAACTGCAACGATAAATAACATCACGTTTAATGATTATAAGAACCGTCCGAGGGGCTTACCAAGAGTTGATCAACCCCACAGTGCTTAATACATAGTAAAAAAATGCGAGGTTAGCTCCAATGTACTGAAAAATTGATCATGAGTTGACAAGACGGTAATATGCAACCGATACCTGGGCAAACAGGCACCAGAACTTGGAGGGTGTGCTGCAACCCCGCAATAAACTAGCCGCAGGCTGGAACTGAGGGCATAGAACCGTTGTAAATATATGCGTTTGACATCCATGGCGATAGTTCATGAGGCAGAGACGTTTCGCCGGCAATACGATATTGAGCAGATCGAAGTTTTAAAATTCGAATACCGTGTAAATTCATGTATTCATCAATTATTTATTTATTTATTATTAATATATTGAACAATTATTCATATTTATTCGTTTACCACGAGAAAAATTTTTAGAAAATGGATAAAAGTTTCCAGAAAACGAAAAAAAGTTTTCAGAAAATGAAAAAAAGTTTCCAGAAAACGAAAAAAAGTTTTCAGAAAATGAAAAAAAGTTTCCAGAAAACGAAAAAAAGTTTTCCGAAAACTTTTTTCCCATTTGATTAACACATAAAAAAATTTTTCAGAAAATGAAAAAAAGTTTCCAGAAAACGAAAAAAAGTTTTCAGAAAATGAAAAAACGTTTCCAGAAAACGAAGAAAAATTTCAAAAAATGAAAAAAAGTTCATCAAAAAATAAAATGAGCATTAATCGTATGGAAAAATTATAGATTATCATTATTATTATTATTATCATCATCATTATTATCATCATTTGAAGGCCTTTGATCACGGCAGGCGATGGTGGAGGTGCCCCCTGCTACCAGGGTCCGGCACTATCGACGTCGAGGCCACCTGCAGCCCTTCTCTTCCGCAGTCTAGGAGGACCGCGATGCTCGCCCCTTCCAAGGTCGTCGCAAGAACTGTCATTGCTCGCGAAGTAATGACCCCCGGATTTAGAGTTCGCATGATTGAGCTACGCATACGACGTCCTGGCGCGGAGCTTCGGGGCGGCACAGCCAAAATATTAGTCCACTTGTGAAATGCTAGGACACAGCCGCCCCTGAAGCTCCGCGCCAGGACGTCGTATGCGTAGCTCAATCATGCGAACTCTAAATCCGGGGGTCATTACTTCGCGAGCAATGACAGTTCTTGCGACGACCTTGGAAGGGGCGAGCATCGCGGTCCTCCTAGACTGCGGAAGAGAAGGGCTGCAGGTGGCCTCGACGTCGATAGTGCCGGACCCTGGTAGCAGGGGGCACCTCCACCATCGCCTGCCGTGATCAAAGGCCTTCAAATGATGATAATAATGATGATGATAATAATAATAATAATGATAATCTATAATTTTTCCATACGATTAATGCTCATTTTATTTTTTGATGAACTTTTTTTCATTTTTTGAAATTTTTCTTCGTTTTCTGGAAACGTTTTTTCATTTTCTGAAAACTTTTTTTCGTTTTCTGGAAACTTTTTTTCATTTTCTGAAAAATTTTTTTATGTGTTAATCAAATGGGAAAAAAGTTTTCGGAAAACTTTTTTTCGTTTTCTGGAAACTTTTTTTCATTTTCTGAAAACTTTTTTTCGTTTTCTGGAAACTTTTTTTCATTTTCTGAAAACTTTTTTTCGTTTTCTGGAAACTTTTATCCATTTTCTAAAAATTTTTCTCGTGGTAAACGAATAAATATGAATAATTGTTCAATATATTAATAATAAATAAATAAATAATTGATGAATACATGAATTTACACGGTATTCGAATTTTAAAACTTCGATCTGCTCAATATCGTATTGCCGGCGAAACGTCTCTGCCTCATGAACTATCGCCATGGATGTCAAACGCATATATTTACAACGGTTCTATGCCCTCAGTTCCAGCCTGCGGCTAGTTTATTGCGGGGTTGCAGCACACCCTCCAAGTTCTGGTGCCTGTTTGCCCAGGTATCGGTTGCATATTACCGTCTTGTCAACTCATGATCAATTTTTCAGTACATTGGAGCTAACCTCGCATTTTTTTACTATGTATTAAGCACTGTGGGGTTGATCAACTCTTGGTAAGCCCCTCGGACGGTTCTTATAATCATTAAACGTGATGTTATTTATCGTTGCAGTTTTCGCATCCTTGACACGCTTACCCACTTTAACACCGTTGTCACATTTTTGTTTCATCCTCATCCGTGGTGGGGGGAAAGATGCGGCTGCTGCTATGAAATCTGTGCTAACCCAGAGCCGTATACCTGCACATCTATACGTTGATCAATGCAAAGAATTTCACAACAGCAAATTGAAAGCCCTCATGATGCAGCACAATATCAACATGTATTTGACACTCAGCAACATAAAGGCGTCGATATGCGAACGTTTTTAGTCGAACATTGAAAAAATAAAATGTGGATGTGGTTTACTCTCCTAGGATTTCACAAGTGGATTAATATTTTGGATGATTTAATGAAGTCCTACAACAACACCAAACATCGCACGATTCGGATGAAACCGGTGGATGTTAGCACGGAGAATGAAAAACAGCTGTATCGTAGCGTGTACAAGCCTCGGCAAATCAAACGAAGTGATCGAGCGCGGAAATTCAGTGTAGGCGATCGAGTTCGAATCAGCAAGTACAAGAATGTATTCGAAAAAGGCTATACACCCAATTGGACGACAGAAATATTCACCGTGAGTGAGGTGAAAAATACCAATCCACCCACCTACAAACTTACCGATTATCAAGATCATCCCATCGAGGGGGGCTTCTACGAGGAAGAGCTCACCAAAGTGAAATATCCCGACGGCTACCTTGTGGAGAAAGTGTTACGCAAACGGGGGAATCTGTTCTATGTGAAGTGGTTGGGTTTTGATAATTCGCACAATAGTTGGATGAATAAAACAGACATGTAACATAATTTGTATGTATTTTCCGAATTACAATAAAAGATTTTGAATATACAAATATTTCCACATTTCATCTCCTTTGTGCGCACATGTGCCATACTCTGTACTACGAAAATAATAATAATAATAATAATAATAATAATAATAATAATAATAATAATAATAATAATAATAATGATAATAATAATAGTGATAATAATAATGATAATATGCAATTTTGCCATACGATTATTACACATTTTATTTTTTGGAAAACTTTTTTTCGTTTTCTGAAAAGTTTTTTTCATTTTCTGAAAAGTTTTTTTCGTTTCCTGAAGATTTTTTTTATTTTCCGAAAACTTTTCTCGTGGTAAACGAATAAATATGAATAATTGCTTGATATATCAATAATAAATAAATAAACAATTGTCGAGTATATGAATTCGCATTTTGAAACTTCAAATCCATTAAATTATCGTATTAATCGTGAAACGTTTCCGCCCGATGGTGGATCGTTCGAGGCGTCAAACATCAAATATTTACATCAATTCTATGTCTACAGTTTATCCTATAGCTATTGGGGGGCTGGGACAAACCCCCAAGGTACGGTGTCAGTCTGTCCAGGTATCAATTGCCGCTTGTCATCCTGCCAACTCAGTGCCAATTTTTTTTGTACGATCGTGCTTACTTCGTGTTTTTTGCTGCGTATTAAACACTGTGGAAGAGTCAACTCTCGGTAAGCCGTCAGGCAGCGCTTATAATCATCAAACTTGATGCTATTTATCGTTGAATTTCTTACACCCTTGGCACGCTTACTCACTTTTACGCCACTGTCATATTTTTCCCCATCCTCACCCATCGTAGTAAATGTGTACAGCTTTGCTCGCAGTCCCACAAACTCTGTCATAATTTTACCATTATTTTCATCCTTCATTAGCCCTAGTTGTTTTTTGTTTTTAAGGGGAATAACATACACATTGTCGGGCGGATAGTCAGAGGTGTCAAACATTGTATCTACGTCACGTTTGATGATATCGTAGATATTAGGCACATTGAATTGATAAATAAGGCTGTCTGTGTCGGTATACATCAATTTAGCCTGTTTATTCGAAAAGTTGGTTTTAATATAATTATAGTGGAATTCGTACAGAAAGATTTTTGACAGATCTAGAATTGATGCGCCGACGTAAATAGGTTTGGCGAAGTGAACTTTGACACGATTCATTTCAATGATAACCATATCAGTGTCAAATACGGTGCAGCTGTGAAAGTTTGCTCGGGCAATAAGCGTTCTCGCACCACCTTTTCCCTCCCATTTTGTAACCAATTTAACATCTTTATGATTTCGCACATTCTCCATAGTCTTGCCGAACACAGCGTTATTCATGAGTTTGTAAAAGTTTTTCTCAAATTCATTCCTAGATTGCTTACGCATGTCTGTATTGAGCGTGATGTAAGGCTCGAGCCATGGAGATTGTGCAAACTTCAAAATTCTGTGCACTTTCGTTAATTTCAATCCTAAACTCAAACACTGTTTCAAATTTCTATAGTGCAATATATACTTTGTTTTGGGGTGAAGGGTGGTCGCGAGTTTGGCATTTTTACTACCTGGAGGAGTAAAATGTTCGGGACAAAGAGGTAAGTCTTTGTGATCCTCGTGGAGTTCTACAGGGTAGTCCAAATCTACCTCCAGAAAGTAACCGATCGGCGAATCGTCCGGATGGTTCGTTATATCGATGTGCTGGTACTCCCACTCGAACGAACCGATTGGTAAATGCACGCTCATAGCTGCACCGTACAGGTTATTCACGTCAAAATACATGAGATACGATTCCGCTTTGTTTGGATCAAAATCTGTTCCCATGAATCTATTATTGGCCCGAGCGTGTCGATTAGAACATTGCGCTACGCCGCCTCGAATGGCTCTTTCAATAAATAACACCATTTCAGGGTTGTCTAAAAGTTGCAAATTTACATTAGTATGCTTGAGCATCGCGTCAAAAGCAAGTCCCGGTGCAGTGTAGTAGTGCAACGGATCTAAATCGTATGTTTTGAAGCAGCTAGCGCGGAAATTTTCGAAAATATCGGCAGGCAAAAGAACATCGGTCTTTAAATATAAATCTGAATAGCTCCCCAATGACTCTAAATGGAATTCCCTCCAAACAGTTTTCGCGTGCTCGTAATCGGTGTCTGAAATATTTGCATCGCAGTGGTGCGAGTAGAAATGCTTCTTTGCGGGTAATCGCGGTTCATCGAGTTTCCCCCAATAATCGACGTATTCATAGGGAAAAACGCTTTTGCGGGTCATCAAACTGAACTGAGTCGGGTTATTATAAAATTTACGTGTTATGCGTTTATCGGTATCGGTCAAATATTTGGAAAGTTTATCGATGCTGCTAGCCATAAATCGGAACGAATCGATGAATCTCAAGTGCATCATTGTTCCATCGACGCGTTTCGTGAAGGATATATATTTTTCCTTATTTATGGGTAGCAGTGTAATTTTACCAGGAAAAGTTGACGCGAGGGATTTTATTAAAAAGTGAGAATCGTAACCGGACAAATTGTGGAAAACTATTGGAATTGTGTGCGTCTCTCTGAAATTCAAATTACACCGATTATGAGCAGGACCACGATATTTACCCGTGAAGTGACAGTGATCGTAACACTTTTTCTCCTCAGGGGTAAACGGTTTTTCACAAATATAACAATTCTTTGCGCGCATGTGACGATCGCGTTGCACTTGGGTAAGAGACTTCATCGGAATTATGTTTTTGATGCGTGACTCTACTTGAATTGATAAATCTTTAAGCTGTTTCATAAACCAATCTATGCAATCGACACCGCGTTTACCGTGGAACTCTGATAAAGTCTCATCGTACGCG